>NC_041391.1:403628161-403649393 GCF_002162155.2 Triticum dicoccoides | reverse complement strand
ATACATGCACTGCCTATGCAGACGCCCCCTCTTGTGCGCACGCCCGCATGTTGTCTATCTAGGTCATTCTCTCGAGAATGTCTCACTCTTTCTTCTGCACGGCAGGCCACACTCGCTCAATCTCGCTCTCTTTATCTATGTCTCGATTAACCTCGCTTTCTTTCAAACACAAATGATATATCTCCCTGTTCGGGCCTCAATCGACACACTCTATACTCTCTCACACAGATTGTCTATCTAGGCCAGTCCATCCAAGCCGCTCCCACTCTTTCGACCTCATGGCGGGCCAGGCTCGCTCAATCTCTCTCTCTCTCTCTCTCTCTCTCTCTCTCTCTGCATGTCTTGATTGACCTCGCTCTTTCTCGGACACAAATAATATATCTCCATGTTTAATCCCAATTCGACATATTCATATTGTATACTCTCTCACACACATTGTCTATCTAGGTCACTCTCTCCAACCCGTCTCACTCTTTTGATCGCACGACTACCCACACTCGCTCAATCTCTCTACCTTTATATATGTAATTGATTGACCTTGCTTCCTCCCACACACACAATATATCTACATGTCTGTGACTGGATCATCTCTCAAGCTCTATCTTACATCTGTCACCCTTCCCAAAAGCTCAATCGAACAATATCTCTCCAGAGCATATATATCTTTTCAATGAATGTAGGTCCACACTCACTTTGTCTCTATCTATTTGTCTCTCGGTTGACCTCGCTTTCTCACGCCGTATCTTCCACACATTAAGCTACCTATCCATCGCTCGCAGAGCCAAAGCTATTTACATTGTGAGGGGGACTCCAACCTTGGATTAGTTTGTGAAGGCATTTATTCCGGTGGGTTTAGATTATATTTTTGTAGCATCCGGCCCACAACTACTCCAAACACCGTTGCAACCCCCACACCTCCCCCAATTGATTTCCCCCTGCCTCGGTCATCGCTCTCTCGCACGTCCTTTCTCACCTTCAACGTCACACCATGGTATTTTTGCAAAAAAAAAGAACTCTGTAGTTCTCTCTACTTATTACTCCCTCCGTCCGAAAATACTTGTCATCAAAATGGATAAAAAGAGATGTACCTAGAACTATTATAAAAAATAGAGTTGGCGATGATGGTGTGCCTGCCATCCTGCAATATAAGTCGTCCAATTTATATCTAACGGATAGGAAGGAAACAATGGCAGTTTTGCAAAAAGATACCCACACCCACTCAACATTTGCAAATAAGGCCTTCCCTCGTTCATCCTTTTCTCCCACAAGATAAACTACTCATACAAATGCATCTTGATGTTTCGTGCAATGCATGGGCATCTTGCTCGTCTAGACGTAAAATACATCTAGATACATCTCCTTTTATCCATTTTAATGACAACTATTTCTAGATGGAGGGAGTACAAATATGCTACAAAAATACACACTGATAATCCACCTATAACGGAACAAATTTTGACCCACAAATTAAAGTGCTACAAACTACACAATGAGGGGCCCACCTGTCATGGAACGAATTTGGACCCACATATAAATTAAAAACTAAAAAAGGATGAGGATCGAACATGCGACCACGGCCTTCAAGCCGCACATCAATAAGCACATAATACAACAATGTTTTGTTGTACCCCCCTCTGTTGATATAATGTTGTTATATTACCACAGCCTATTTAATGGATAACATGTTTTAATATTATTTTTAGTACATTAGTGGGGTTGTCTCTTTAGCACGTACTAACGCCTTCCCTTACTGGTGGGTTCCATGTCTGCTCTCTCTCTCTCTCCTCCCCTTCTACGTTTAGACGCACGGGCAAACACGAAGAACTTGCGGGCGATGCTGCCGTTGACCATATATGGACGCGTTCACAAGTTACGACACCAGTTTCACATACTAGTAGTACAAGTCAATGTGTGCAATGCATGTTAATTTGGAATTGACTTCCCTAAGAAAATATTTGGAATTGACGTGGTATTTAATATGAAATGCTTGCGATTAGAAGGAATACATGTGGCTTGATGACGTTTTATATTTAACTTGATACGGCTCTAGCAGAACATTCAATCGATCAAACCATAGATTTCATTCATTCTGACTCCGACTTTACATTCATACGACGATCGATCTAAAATAAACGAAAATGATAAACAGTCGGATTTTAAGCATGGAAATCCTAACGTTTCATGGCAAATTTAGATTACGCGGCGGCGGTGGGGGCGTCTTGCGGCGGGAAGCGGCTCCCCTGTCGTGCTCTGTGTGTCGTCGGGCCACTGACCAACGGCAACGGCGACGGCATCGTCTTGCACTGTTGTTGGCATACTCCTGGACGTTGCCCTAGCTTCAAGGAAGGCCAGAATGTTTAGGACTTCGGTCTCCAGGAGCGAGTCAACTGGCGGGGGGAGGCGACAGGTGTCGGTGTCAAAACCGGTGGATCTCGGGTAGGGGGTCCCGATCTGTGCGTCTAAGGCTGATGGTAACAGGAGGCAAGGGACACAATGTTTACCCAGGTTCGGGCCCTCTTGATGGAGGTAAAACCCTACTTCCTGCTTGATTGATATTAATGATATGAGTAGTACAAGAGTTGATCTACCACAAGATCGTAGAGGCTAAACCTTAGAAGCTAGCCTATGATGATTATGATTGTGATCGTCCCTCTAAGGACTAAACCCTCCGGTTTATATAGACACCGGAGGGACTAGGGTTTACATGGAGTCAGTTATAAAGAAGGAAATACAATATCCAGATCGCCAAGCTTGTCTTCCACGCAAAGGAGAGTCCCATCCGGACACGGGACGAAGTCTTGAGTCTTGTATCTTCACGGTCCAACGGTCTGGCCAAAGTATATAGTCCGGCTATCCGGATACCCCCTAATCCAGGACTCCCTTAATAGCCCCTGAACCAGGATTCAATGACGATGAATCCAGCGCGCAGTTTATCTTTGGCATTGCAAGGCGGGTTCCATCTCCGAATACTCAAAGTAATTATCGAACACTTAAACAGTGTCCGGATCTGCAAGATGATCTTCTCATACCACCGTAGAGAGAATGATATTTCACAAATATAATCTGCTGACAACTTTAGACAAAGTGACATGACACTATGGTCGGGTCATTATTCAAACCGTTTCCCCACAACCAGCCTCAGCGCATATCGCGAGGCGGTTTCCTCTACATGTCTTGCCGAAGCAGAGATTGTGTCCCCTTATCGTGGGATTCTCATCAATACGGGTACGGGTAACCCAAACGCACCGCTAATTGCGGCGAGTGGAGAATGAGTGGGTTCCACTAGGCAAGTGGGGAGGCGCAAAAGCTTTTACCGCCTCTATAAAGAGATAAGGTCTCTTCCTTTCTACCCACACCTTTTCCTTCCGCTAGTCCATTCCCCTTTGTTTGAGCCCTAGCGCTCAAGCACACTTCTTCTCCACTAAAGAGAGGTTCTCCGAAGATGTCCGGATCTGGAGCAGGAGGCAAATGGATGGCCTCTACCATCCAGGAGAAGGATATCAAAAGGCTCCGAGAGGCCGCGTACCTGGCCAAGAAAATCGGCCACCGTCTTCCACCGGCGGGACAGATCGTCCCCACTCCGGAGCCCCACGAGAGGGTTGTGTTTCCTCCTCATTTCATCCGCGGGCTCGGGTTTCCCCTTCACCCATTTGTTCGCAGTATCATGTATTATTACGGGATTGACTTTTATGATCAGTCCCCCAATTATTTCCTTAATATCTTGACGTTCATCATCGTGTGTGAGGCTTTTCTCCGAGTTTCGCCTCACTTCGGCCTATGGCTGAAGATTTTCAATGTGAAGCCCAAGGTGGTGAGTGGCGACCACGCCGAGTGCGGCGGCGCCATGGTGAGCAAGATGCCCAAGGTTGTATGGCCGACGGGTGCCTTCAATGACTCCGTCAAGGAGTGGCAGCAGCAGTGGTTCCATATCACCGAACCGCACGACAAAAAGTGGGTTGCGGCTCCCGAGTTTAGATCCGGAGCCCCACTATGGCTCATGTCCTGGCCCGAGATAGGCCTGAACTGGTACTCGTCCGATGAGCTGTCACTGCTCCAGACGCGCGTCCAGAGTGTGGTCGACAAGGATGTCAAACTCGTCAACGTACTCCAGGTGATGTTAGTTCGCCTAGTTCTCCCTTGCTAGCGTCGAGCCTGCAATTTGTGGGAATACGACCCGACCGAGCACCAGATCCTACGGGAGCTCTATGGTTCCTCCCACAAGGATATCTGGAAGGTGCTCTTTAAGTCCGGCAAATCATGGTCGGGCTCCGCCGAGGAACGCGGGTATCAACTATCCCACTCTGCAAGTCCAGTAAGTCATTGTCGTGCTCTATCTATCCACGCTTCAGTTGGCATGTCCTGAGGAAGACACTTTTATCATGCTTTATCATAACCCCAGGGATGGATAAAAAAGGTGGAGCGGATACACTGTCCTACCCCGCTGCCGGAGGAATCGGCCGGACCTCTTCTGACGAAGATGCTGGTCCCAGCGCCTTACGAGGCGCCGAAGAAAGAGGCTTCCAAGAAGGTCAAGAAGACCCAGAGTGGCCTCCGTCGTCGTGATGCTTCGGACGCAAAATCCGAAGACTCCAGCGACCATCCCTCTTTCGAAGACGAAGAGGAGGAGGAAGACGAGTCTCCCGCAGGGGATGGGAAGAAAAGGACGGCTTCCTCATCCCTGGAGGCCGAATCACCAAAGAGGGGGAAAGGTTCCCTCCCAGAGGCATCCACCACGGCTGCTGATAGCAGCCCGGAGTGGGATCCCCGGGTCCAGCCCCTGGAAAAGTCGTAAGTATACGAAATCCGAACACGCATGCGCACCTGGGGTTGCTAGGATGTATAGTAGTTTTAACTGTCGCCATATTTCGTACAGCCCGGCGAGGTCCCACGCCGGACAGTCCTCATTGGAGGATTTGTTGAGCTTAGATGCCCTGGCGAGCGAGACGCCTCTAGAGGCCCCTTCCCCGAAGCCTAGGCGTGACACCGAGGTGTCGTCTCAGCGGGACCTGGACCAGGGGGGCATATCCCTGGGGTTGAACACACGGGAGCAGCGGCTCCCATGCATGTCGATGGCGGGGGTGATCTTAGGTCCGGACCCTGGCCGAACACGGTCCTGGAGACCTTTAAAGCTCCAGGATCGGGTGAGCAGCCGCCTTTGGGGGGCTTGCCTGCTCCACCAGTGGCCTCTGTCCAAGCAGAGCTGCCGGGCAGCCTATCGACAGCGTTAAGAAGCGCGTCTATCGTCGATGAACATCGTGCCCTCATGGTTGCGGTGATTGAAAAGATTCAGTCCACTGAGAGCGGACTGAACGAATCCTGCCTTAGTCTTATATAGGGCTTTGAGGTATGTTTTTTAAGAAACCTTTGGGAGATTGTCATAATATGAGTAGTAGCCCCTGATGCACTGTCCGGCGAAAGAAAGATGAACAGGGGATCAAATTTTTCCGTTTTGCAGGAGACTCTAAGCGCTAAGGTCTTTGAGGTATGTTTTTTAAGAAACCTTTGGGAGATTGTCATAATATGAGTAGTAGCCCCTGATGCACTGTCCGGCGAAAGAAAGCCACAAGGACATTCAGGGGGGCCGAAAGGTTGTGGCTGGTAAGGCCTTTTGTACTCAAGGCCATTTTTACATGATAATGGGAGGAACTCTAAGCGCTAAGCTGAATTCTTGTTTCTCTAGGGGCATTTGTGGATTTGCCTCGCAGCATATCAGATGATGCCCAATTCTACTGGATCGAGGAGAAGAAGTCTGCGGAGAGGGATTTCTGGTCGCAGTATTTGGCGCCGAATTATCCGGTGCCCTTTATCGATCAGCTGAAGCAGCTGGTCGAACTGCACCAGGCGACCGAACTAGCCATGAAGGACTTGGTTGTCCGGTTGTGGCCCGCGGAGCCAATTCCAAGCAGTTACTTCAGACTCGTGAAGCAGATTGTTGGTGCTTGCCCTCGGCTTGATGTCATTAAGCGATCGGTCTGCATAGAGGGTGCACGCATGGCGTTTGCCCGTGCGAAGGTGCATTGGGGGAAGCTTGATGCTGAGAAGATGATGACTGAGGGACCGTCGGAGGGTAAGGAGCATAAGCCCGAGTTATACTATGAAGGCGTACTGAAAGGAGCCCGCCTTGTGGCGGATAAGTGTGCCAAAGACACTATATTTCCCTGAAGGCAGTCGTGCCATTCTTTGTAATGCGGGATAATGGCACTTTTATTATTTATTGTCTGTTGATTTGAATGTTTGTTCTTCCTGTGCGGCTGTTTAGTGTATATAAATCCTAAGAGTTGGCCAGTCGTCGGCTTCTGCCCCCACGTAAAAAGTACAAGGGTGTTCGGGACATACCTGAACACTCTTTATCCCATTGTTGGGTCCTTTTAACGAGGTGTTCCTCACCACGAACCAGGCAATCAGACTATAGGGCTTTATCACTCTCACTTAGCCATAGGAATTCGAGAATGGTGGGCGCAGCCCCTGGCGTTCGGAAGGCCGAACTAGGGGCTCTATCGGCGCCTGATCATAAGACCGATCCGTCGCACTTTGCATTTATAATAGCATTATGCGGAGTAAATCTTTAAAGATTTTACAACCTCTCGAACAGCTGTCCAACTCTCGCTGTATCATGACAGTTAGTTTTCGGCTTTCTCTACTGAGGTGCTCGTCCGAAAGAACCGGGACACAATCGCAGTAGTTCTCCCAGCGCTACCTTAGCCGATGGAGCCGAACGTAAGGTACCAAAACATGGGATCCGGGCAAACCCAACTAATGACCCAAGACATGATTTGGAGCTGATGCATATAGTGCTATAAGTTTGGTGTGCCGAGCGACCGAAAAGGTGGTCGGAATTTATTGCCGTACTAGGAAGCCCCTGGCATAATCGGCGATAACACAAGGCGTGGGTGCCGTTTGTGAAAAAAAGGCGTCAATGAAAAACGACGGCCGGTAAGTGTTATTTAAGTCTACGTATTGTAGTAGAATGACACGTCTATGCATATGAGTGTGGTTTATGCTTATGAAAAGGAGTGTTTTTGGCGGAACCTATCGTGGCCGGACTGGAGGAGGCTGTGTGTGGATCTGAGGTGTATCCGGACTGCCTTATGTGTTCCTGGCTTGTGCGTCCGAGCTGATTCCGCGTCACCAGTCCTGTTCTGCACCAAAGTTAGTCTGTGAAGACAAATGCGTGAAGGCAGCTGTATGTACTGTTGTGGTTGAACCGCGGGTGCTTGATTCGAGCCTGGCTGGATCAGGCTATCATGCCCTAAAGTAGCCTAGACTCCTCAATTGGTGTCCGGGTAGTTGGCTGCCGAATCAAAATTTGATAAATAGGCACGACTCGCTGTTCCAGCAGCGGTATGATTTCCACTCTCAGGGTGGGGTTCGACCTTGCCCATAATTTTGGCTATGTCACGCGGGACTGACCTAATGTTGTACCCCGTTGAGTCTAGCCAACGTGGTTCGTCCCGGTAGTATGTGGTAATTACTGTATAAGGGGACAATGCCGACGACTTATTCTTCGGCGTGTTATTTGTTTGGTGATCCGAAGACAGCCATTAGTATGGTGGGCCAGTTAAAACTTAGCCTTTGCACCTTGCATCTTTGAGGAGATGTTATTGATAGTTTTATGCCTATGGGGGCTCGTGTAAATGGATCCCCCAAGCTATTGGGTAGATAGTGAGTGCAATAAAATTGCTCTGGCTGACGTTGTCTAGACGGTCGATGTGATTAGAGACAATCGGCCGTGTTTTTGTACTGTGGGGGGGTCTTCCTTTGACCTCGCTATGTTTGATCATTTTTTGTTGTTTGAGACCTCCCTTCATTGTTTCCGGCGAGCAATCGGGCGTTTTTTTTTTGAGGATCCGGCATTATCTATTGGTGTGCTTGGCCGCCCTTCTGGGGGTACCATGAATTTCACATGGTTGATCGAGTATGCTGCTTGGGCCAGATGGGCCTGAGCTGTTCTTTTTCCGCTGACCGGACTGGGGCCGCTGAATTTGGCACCAACTTCCCTGGCTTGAGGTTTATGATGATTGCGCCGAGGCTTGAGGATGCCGCCTCGTGTTTCCTATGTATTGTCCTGGATCGTGGTGGTATGTTGGCGTGGGGTATGTGCCTTGGGATCTCCTTCTTAGGTTGAGGTAGCGAATTATGCCGTGTGTGCCCTTTGTCAGGGTGGTCGAGTCCGTATTCCTCAGTGTCCAGGACTTTGGTCCATCTGTCAGTGAGCTAATCTTGGTCAGCTTTGAGCTGCTGTTGCTTCTTTTGCAGGCTCCTTGCAGTGGCCATAAGCCGTCGCTTAAAGCGAACTTGTTCCGTGGGGTCCTCAGGCACGCCGAATTCATCATCGCCGAGGCTCACCTCGTCTTCGGAGGGGGACATATAGTTGTCCCTCTCCAAGTATCCGTCCGTGGCCAGTCCGGCCTGCTTGAAGGCAGGCTGATCAGGATTGTATTCATCTTCGGCACCATCCAGATTGTTTTCGTCTCCTGTGCCGGTATTGTTGTGGCGGGGCTTGGAGCGGCGTTGATGAAGACCATGCTTAGATTTCTTCCCTGATGGGTTATCCTCCATTGCCTCATCGCCATTGGTTTGCTTCGGAGTGTCCACCATATATATATATCATATGAGGAGGTGGCTGCCCACCGCCCCGTGGGCGGTGGTTCCTGTTCTTCTCCTACATCATCGTCCATACTGTCGATGTCTTCAGAGTCGAAGTCAAGCACGTCGGTTAAATCATCGACCGTGGCAATGAAGTGGGTGGTGGGTGGGTAACGAATTCCTTCGTCGCCTGCTTCCCACTCGAGCCGGTCATAGTTTGGCCAAGAGTCTCCTGACAAAGAGAGAGACTTTAAAGAGTTCAGCATGTTGCCAAAGGGCGAGTGCTGGAAGATATCCGCAGTGGTGAACTCCATTACCGGAGCCCAACCAGGTTCGGCGGGCTCGGGAGTGCGCGGACTGGAACCTACAGCCAGATACGAGTCTGGGGGTCCGGTGTCACAGGCTTCTTTCGGGTTGAGGCATGTGTTCGGCTCTACCATTGATGAGTGTGCGGCCTGCGGGTGAGGGTCCATCGACCCGTCCTTGGGCAACACAATCTGCTCCAGATTTAGGTCCGGGGCTCCTGTAGGGGCGATAACCTGAGCATTGTCCGAAAGCAGGTCTAAGCCATGCTCATCGTGATTGTCTGGCGCTCCTAGCGCTGGCCCGAACCCGTTGAAGATCAAGTCTCCGCGGATATCGGCCGTGTAGTTCAGGTTTTCAAACCTGACCTGGTGGCCGGGGGCGTAGCTGTCGATCTGCTCCAGATGGCCAAGTGAATTGGCCCGCAGTGCGAAGCCGCCAAACACGAAGATCTGTCCGGGGAGAAAAGTCTCCCCCTGGACCGTGTTGTTGACGATTGAAGGAGCCATCAAGCCTTGCAGCGACAACACATAGGAACTCTCAATGAAAGCACCAATGTCAGTGTCAAAACCGGCGGATCTCGGGTAGGGGGTCCCGATCTGTGCGTCTAAGGCTGATGGTAACAGGAGGCAAGGGACACAATGTTTACCCAGGTTCGGGCCCTCTCGATGGAGGTAAAACCCTACTTCCTGCTTGATTGATATTGATGATATGAGTAGTACAAGAGTTGATCTACCACGAGATCATAGAGGCTAAACCCTAGAAGCTAGCCTATGATGATTATGATTGTGATCGTCCCTCTAAGGACTAAACCTTCCGGTTTATATAGACACCGGAGGGGCTAGGGTTTACATAGAGTCGGTTACAAAGAAGGAAATACAATACCCGGATCGCCAAGCTTGTCTTCCACACAAAGGAGAGTCCCATCCGGACACGGTACGAAGTCTTGAGTCTTGTATCTTCACGGTCCAACAGTCCGGCCAAAGTATATAGTCTGGCTATCCGGATACCCCCTAATCTAGGACTCCCTCAACAAGCGTTGGTGCAAGGAAGCGGTCGACGACGGCCATCCATGTCGCTGATGGGGGCACTGGCACCCGCGCTGGGACAGGCGCTGGCAACGGCGTGATGGAGACATTCGTCTGCACGGGCACCAGCACAGGCGCGCGCGTTAGTGCACGCGCAGGCGCAGGCGCTGGCAGGTGCACGGGCGCGTGAAAGTAGGCAGGGACCTCGTGGAACCCCGTGGCATCAAGCTCGGTGACCATGTGTGGCTCCCAGCCCATCAACGCCATGGGGATGGGCGCGGCGTCTTCCCGCAAGGCCAGTTCAAGCTCGTCCCAAAGCGGGGTGTCTTCCTTAGGAAACTGGAAGGCGAAGGGTAGACCATCGTGATGCGGCATGGCGTACGGTTAGGTTAAGCTGGTTGGAGGTAGACGACAGGAGAATCAAAGAGGAAGAGAGAAGATTGTAGCAATACCGGGTAGTGCGTGGGTGATTTTAAACTGCGGCGCTAGTGCCATTAAAAGGGGGGCAGTTGAGACGAAGGTGCGCGGCGGAGCCTGGTCAAAGGGCTTGCCTCCCGGTGAGCCTGCATAGCGTCCTGCTCGCACGCCTCCCGGTCAGCCGGCGTGGCGGCCTGCTCGCACGCCTCACGTCGACTCACACGCTTGCTCAGGCGGCACCTGTCGATGAGAAGCGGGACTCATGGCGGCACATAAACGCCCACGGTTTGAACAGTGAAAGCGTTCGCCTTAATGTGACAGGTCTTTTGTTCCAAAATAACATGGCTCTTAATTTATGCGACTTCTGATAAGTAGCTTGTCTCAAATTGAACCAAACAAATGTGATAGCATATTTGTGCCATATCACGAGATCATGCTCAGTTTCATGAATTTCCGGTCACTTTTGGATTTTCTAAAGTTTAAAATCCAGGATTCGAAACAATATCATAACCTGCATCGTGCAATAAATTCTCAAGCGATAGATCTTTACAGTTCTAGATGTTAATATTTCTTAAGAAAGGATTTGGTCAAACATTTTGCTTAGTTAGACTTCAGACAAGTTATATGCAAAGTAAAAGGATAATCCCTCTATACCAGTGCATTGCCTGATATATTAACTCAAGTACTAGGCACGAACAAACGGGGCTCAATTATGTGCTCATCCTGTTGTAGTACTCCTAAGTACTACTAGGCAATGGAGTTGCCGGCTGACCGTGGGTACCGGCGACCAAGGGAATTGAACCATGCTTGGCACGGTAGGTAACATTGTCTAGTTACTAAAGCATCCCTCCATTGTTCAGCGGTAGTCATTCTGGACCGGGGACATGAGCGGAATTTCCTAGGGCTGGAATTCTGGCCACCAGATATTTTGATTTGAAACGCAGAGGCTCGACTAGTTGGGGTTGGCTAACGTGCATACCACGCATGCCACCAGAAGGACACAAGCCCGGGTATTGTTTTTTTAAGGATCAACATGAGCCCGGGTCTGGTTGGTATGCCGTTGGGTGCTACGCCTACCATTCGAGAATACGGAAGGAATCTTTTAAATTGCCAAGCGAATCTATATGTATTACAATGCCCATATTTCCCTTGCAAATAGTAATCTCAACGTGGTAATTGATTTATGACGAGTTCTTGAATTAGAGTGAGTTTGTGATATAGTGATCTCAACGTGGATTTCACATTTCATGGTATCCCTAGTAAGTTTTTCATTGCAAATTCAAATTTAGAAGATGAACAGTATGGTGGTGAGAAAACTTTGTATGTATCAAGCATATGACGACACACATACACACACACACACACGAATACAACAACAATCCAGTAAGTATAGTGCATCAATTTTCCAAACCATGCATGTATAACACGAATTCAAAAATACTCCCTCTATTCTTAAATATTTGTCTTTTAGAGATTTCAACAAGTGACTACATACGGAGCAAAATGCGTAAATCTACACTCTAATCTTTTAGGGATTTCAACAAGTGACTACATACGGAGCAAAATGCGTAAATCTACACTCTAAAATATGTCTATATACATCCGTATGTGGCAATCCATTTCAAATCTCTAAAAAGACTGATATTTAGGAACGAAGGGAGTAAAATGTAAGACATGCATGGTCTTCAATTCAATATTTAAAATGAATAGGAAACTGAAACATGAATATTAAGTCTAGTACTACATGCATGCAAATGTTGTGTTTAGGCGGAGCTATGTACATTGTCGGGGGTTAATCCCTCGACCTTAGATAAAATATTGAAGCTCTATTTAGGATTGTTTAGATTATATTTTTCGAACATTATATTTGTTCACACCCTCCCAAACACCGATTGGCTGTGCCCCCCCCCCCTCCCCGGGAGAATAGCATGTGCCTCCACACCTTAGATGCTATATGCTAATACGAGTTGCTTGGAGCTTGTAGATCTGAGATATAGCAGCTCACATGATGTCTTAAATTTTTTATATTAATGAGTTTGAGAATTGCACACAATTTGTACAAAAACTACTCAGATGCCCTTGGATCCCATATCCAACGACCTCGAAGGTCGTATCACCGTAGCATCCAAGATGAAGGAGGACCTCATATTTTCCTATATGTAAGAATATCATGTGCTACCACACCTTAGATGCTTTGGTGATACAAGCTCTTCCGAGCCGTTGGATCTGTGATCCAACAACTCCTTACCGGTTTGAATGTTTTTGTTGCATAAAATCCCCCAAAGAGTTTGGCCACTGCTTACAAGCACAAAGACTGCTCAGATGCCATTGGATCTCAGATCGAACGACCTCGAAGCTCGTATCACCGTAGCATCCAAGCTACGAGAACACCTGATGTTTTCTCGCACGGGAGAATATGAGGTTCCCCCGCACCGTAGATCCTATGGTGATATGAGTTCCTAGAGATCTAACGGCTCACAATAGGAGGTTTGAATGTTTTTGCAATATACACCTGAGGGAGTTTGGGAATTGCACAGAAAGTACAAGTACTACGCATGCGGCATCTGATCACAGATCATAGGACCTAGATGCTCATATCACTGTAGCAGCTAATAAAGCTACGGGGAGCACCTAATGTGAGCAACTGGGAGCCGTTGGATCCAAGATGCAGCGGCACACATGAGGCCTGCATGTTTTATTTGCAAAAAAACCTTGGAGAGTTTGGAAATTGCGCATAATTACAAAGACTACCCCCAAGCCATTGGATCTCAGTTCGAGCGACGTAAAAACTCATATCACCATATCATCTAAGCTGCGGGGTGGATGTGATATTCTATGCCGCTGTCATTTTTGTTCCTAAACTTGCAAAATAAGTGTAACTCGTACCGTTACTTGTCTAACCGCGCAAAGTTTTTGTGCAAAAAAACCATCCTACATTAAAATATCGGAAGTTCGGAACAACACGTGGGGGTTCCACTTGTCATTGATCAAATTTGGACCTAAAACTAACAAATCTGGAAGACGAGATTCAAACTGGCAACCTGGACTACAAAGCGTAAGTCGATAGCCTGAAACAACAACCGTTGTTGGCTTTGTCCCACAATAACTTGATTTTATACAGTATTACGTTGAGTAGAGTAGAGGGAGTGGCTCGTCAACACGTGCTTGACCTTTGACTCACTTACTGGTGGGTCCCATGTCTGTGATTTCTCTCTCCTCTCCATCATCTCCTTTAGACGCACGGGCACACACACGAAGAGCGGTGCAAGCTTGCAGTGGTGTTATTATAACTAAAAGAAGCTTGGCCTAGAATAAGAGATGTTGTGGCTGGTCGAGACGGAGCTAACCACACCTATCCTCTGGGCCATGTTAGCATGATGAAGCTGTGTGTCTAGTGGGGGTGTTTTCGACTGACTGGTTGGGTCCCGAGGTCAAACCATACAGTATATTTTTGCACACACATTTTTCCTCCGTGCCGAGACGTGGCACACCCTACCGCGCGGTTTCGGGGACCTCCCGGGTGGTGCACGCATATTTTCTTCCTTGCCGAGACATGGAACACCCTACTGCGCATTTTATGTGTCCTCCTCGACGTAGCGCCAAAGCAAGTAAATGAGTCATCAAATCACGAAAGACCACCATTCCTGCCGAGTACATCAGTGAAGCATGGTGACTAGCTAGTTGGGCTAGTGCGACCGATTAGCTAGGCCGCCACCAAATTTGTTTTTTCACCCTTTTTTATCTCCTTGCCGGGAGGTAAATTTAAATATCCACCGCGGTGTTGCTCTGGTCTTTCGGTATCGCATGAGCGTTAGGGTTTTTAATTTTTGATTGACGGGAGCAGGCGCGACAGCTATTATCATGATGACTCTGCCTGTAAAACCCACTACTCCCTGATGTGAAAAGTCATCGACTGCTATTTTCCCATGGTGAAAACCAAAAGATTCACCCTGCTCCTCGGCTGGCTCCCTTTGCCTTCCCGTAGATTGCATTGCCTTTCAGTCGTTTCGCCCCATTTGCTTCCTCTCCCCATTGCTTCTACCTAGTTCCATGGCGGTGCACCAGATCACTGAGTCTGAGGTGAGGCGCCTAACACATGAGCTCCAGGCCAAGGATGCGGAGCTCAGGGCCAAGGACGTGAAGCTCCATGAGCTCAAGGAGGAGAGGAGTGGCATGCTCCTCCTTTATGTGTGGGAGTTCACGGAGCTTCAAAAGCGATAGGCGTCCACCACAAAGATGCTCGGGCATCGGCGACATTGCTGCAGAAAGCGGGAGATACGATAGGCGGTCAGGCGAGCTAGCTGGAGCGCATGTGGGCCGATCGTGACGAGGTCGAGGATCGCCTCAGCCACTTGGTGGACCATGTTGCCACTTACGAGTTGCGTCTGCGCAATGCCTACCGTCGTGCCAGCGCGACCATGTCCACCGTCGGGCTAAACCCGTTCGACCACCCCGTCGACTTCAACAAGCTACGGCTTCCTGATCTGGTCTCCTTCTTCACCTATATCTCCGAGGAGCTAAGCCATCTCCGCGCGATGGTGGGGGCGGAGCTGGACAAGGAGGGGTTGCAGGCTGCCGTCGCCGTTGTCGGGCGAATCCTGTCAGGGATCCTTCACCGGAATCCATTCGTGCCATTGGACGCCGTCTTTGACGAGCTGGCTCTAGTCGACCGGGAGCGGGCTTTGCGGGCGATGGCACCCTGCATCACCAACATCGTGCGCCTCGAGAAGCAGAGGGACTTCGGTGGTGTTTAGGCGTCCTCTACATGGGCATGTCCATGTCTCAGTGTAACATGACCGTTGGATCAAACTCAGACAGTACAGATCAGTCACTGTAGCAAAAAGCGTGTGGGTGTGTTTTTTTGCATTATCATCTCAATATAGTTGTTCCCTCTTTGTGCATGCTCATCACAGCACCCCTCCTCATGCATGCTCCTAGTGTATTTGTGTTAACCTACTAGTGTGGACTCATGCACCCTGCACATGCCTAGTAGTAGGAGCACTGTGTAAGTTCAAGTGGTTGTCGTGTAGACGACCCCGATCGAAGCGCCGCAGTAATGCCCAATGAGCCGTCAAATCACAAAACCCCCACCTTTCCAGCAGTAAGTTGGATGGACGAACCAACCATCATTTCACTCTTCTCCCTCAACTTCCTCTCTTGAAGAAAACCCCAACTCGCACTCGCTTCTCCCTTTCCTCATTTCTTCAAGAATACCTTGACTTGATTCTGCCATTGTTCTTCTTTCCCAAAGAAGGAACGGTGAGCACATCAATGGTGTTGATTCTGGCCAAGGCCCATTCTTGCAATCCCGAAAATGATCCTATAACTCCCTCTTTGTTCTTCTTCTGGGTTTGTGATTATGGTTTCTTTTCTTTTATTTCTATTTGATAGCTTCTTGATGGACCCTGGAGCACCGGCCGAAATGATGTCTATGGCTCTGGCCAAAACCGTGGCTCTAGCCAAATACGTCGAGGCTTAGGATACGAAGAAGCGCAAGCACCCCGTCGAGACTACTGCTGACAAGCTCAAGGCCATCGCCCTGTCCAAGCCCCGCTTGATCTCTCCGGGATCCCTCATTAAGCAAGTCCATGTAATATCTTTTCTTGACGATCTTTTTCTCAATCTTGATAGTGTTTTTCATCTAACACGCAGTACTAGTACTAGTAGTACAACTTTCTGGGTGATCTTGTATGTGATTTTTATGTGCGAAATGACGGTTCCAAATTCCTCTTTTGACCAAAACATGTGAGAGGTTGACACTGATTTCTTATAGATTACTTTCAACTACTTTATGAACATCAATGCTACCTTTGAAGAGAGTATATTAGCCTCAGTAACTTGTGTTATGGATATTGCAAGTAATCCCTCTGCTCTCATGCCTTTGAAGACATGTTCTAGTGTCTTTTTTCACTCATTTCTGTGTGTATATGTAGTCTTATATGGAGTAAAATATCGAAAATCATCTTATATTTCTGAATAGAGGTAGTAATAAAATATTTGGTTTCTGTTTGAATTAGAACCAGGTCCGCGGTGGAGATGAAGTTCTCAAAGTCTTACCGTGTGAACTAGAAGACCTGAGGATGAGTTGTACTGCTAAACTATCCAGCTGTTGTGTCCTTGTCGCCACATGTCCTGAACTAGAGTTTTCCAGTAGCATTGTTGTCAGGCGTGTTCTCGAGGGTGTACTTGACCACAGCAATTTCCTAGTTGTGCCTTCGATTATGAAGGGTGTGGTTCTTGTAAAGCTTCCTGACAAATCTGATGCGGATTGTCTTTATCGTCGTGTTTATGAGTGGAAAGACCACTCTATTAGGTTCTCCAAGGTTGACGAGATGGTGATGGTGCTGGTAGACATCTCTCACGAAGTCCATGGCCTAGTCAGTTATGCGGGGCACATCTCATAGGTCGGTGGCAAGAAATAGTCTGCAGAGTTTAATTAGTGCAACTTTGCGTGTCTGTAGTAAGTACTATTGTTCAGTAGTTGATTTGTGTGTGTGAACCATGTATGTTTAGTACTGCCGCTTTTGTTGTCTGGTGAGTGCTGAGAACAATCTATGTTAATGTCTGTCAACTCAATTCAGTCTGTATGTTTTGAAGTATCCAGATCATCTTTTTTGTGAGGACGGTTTATCAATTATGGTTACACTCCAATATCTGTATGCATTGCAAGGTTTATCGCACCAACCAGGATTTCCAGTCCCATGGATGTTTGGTGCATATGTGTTGTCAGGACCTTTGGACTGTCCTGCTTGTGGGAGTAAGCGGGGGCCCTGCATGCCACGCATAATTGGAGGATTAATCTTTTGTTTACAACTTGAACATAGTGATTTCCTCGTAAGGATTCACTCATGCACATCAAGTAAATCTTATTGATTTACTGTCTAAATCATATTGATTTAATGTCATTTTTTCTTACTTTTGTTGCAATTTTACGATGCAGGTTTTGCCATGTGACATTCGTCATGGAATAAACCGTTTGGTTTGCTCTATGATGGTTATTTTTGCAGGTTTCACTTCTTATGCCGTGTTAGTAACAAAGGCACTGTCCATCACTTATATTAATTGACACAATTGGATCAGTCTGTTGTCTGAGTATAATCTGAAGCCCTATGATGAACTGCAGTTTGGTTTAACAAACACGCCACAATTAGTCCTTCTCGTGTTTAAAAGAAATGAAGAAAAAGACTGGATCAAGGTCATAAAGCCTAGTCAAGTTAGAAAGCTGATCATAGCAGACCAGGGACGATCGCTGCTGTCTCGCACATCAGTACCACCTTCAGCAACGGATCGAGCACCGGCACCTTCTCCGACGACACTTGCTCTAGCACTGCTGGCGGCAGCAGCTCAGTCTGATTCACTTGAAGAGTGGGCACCGACCGTGTCAGTGGATCAGGCTGATCTACCGGAGGATTGGGCATCAACAATGACACCAGCACCTGCTCCGACACCGGCACCAGCTCCACAAGGAGCACCACCTCCGGCAGTAGCAGTGGCACTACCAGTCACACCGGCACGGGCACCAGCAACGACTCCGGCCCCTGCACCAACACTTGAAGTTGCACTTGCATCTGCTCCAGCCCATGCAGCGGCAACGGAACTAGCAGTTGCACCGGCAACAGATTTGGGCTGCAGTCCGCACTGCATATACCAAAGTCCTTAAACCGACATCTCCACCTTCTTGGTAAGCATTGGCCGCCCAAGTGCCTCGTTCTTTTTTCTTTCCATGTTGTTTCACATGATTCACTGTGTTGATCTAACTGTTTGCGTATGTCTTCTTGTTTGCAAACAAAGAATTCCCAGAGCAACGAGGGAGTCGTTCAACAATCCGGGCGACCGTGGCCAAGTTTCTCTTACCATGCGCAGCCTTGGTGTGAATGAACCTACTCAATATACCGTAAGCACAAAGGATGGTCGCATGATGATTGATGCTAAAGGATGGTCAAGGTTCAAATCTAAATCAAATCTTGTGGTAGAGGATGATGTCAAAACCGAACTTTCTCGGCAAGGAGAGCTGGTCCAAATCAACTTTGAAATTCTTCAGTAGCAGCACACAACTGCCAAGTTGATCTATCCTACGAGAGATTTTGGTGTAATAATATGGCATGGTGAAACAAGTGTCATGTGTGTATAAGTAGTACTACAGTATTATTTATCACAGAGGATATCATTGATAGAATTGCAACTCTGATTGCTGGTTAGGAACTGTCATTCGTTTTCATTCTAACAACTGTCGTGGTTTATTCAATTTTCTGTATTCGCCTTGCGACAAAATCTAAAACCTGCATCGTACTGATCGCTTGCAATATGAAATGCGTTGCGGTAGAACACATGGGCCGCCAAACATGCAGGCCCATCGGCCTGTGGCCCAAAGTCTAGAACCGTGAGCCTGTCTGAGTATTATATTCTCAGCTGAACCCCCATATTATGTTATATATATTCCCCTTGATTTTTATTATGTATAAAATTGTGATATAAGAGATTTTTATATTTCTTTACACAAGGAGTATCTCTCTGTCCAAAATATATTTATGTGTAACTAGTTACTCCTGCCTTTCTACTTCCTTTCGTTGATATGTGGGGCATTCGGCAACGGGGTCCATGTGCCATGCACCAAATTAGAGTGCACAACTACACGGTAGACTCAACCCGGTCGTAGTGCCACAGTAATTCCCAATGAGCCATCAAATCACAAAAACACACACCTTTCCAGCTTTAGCAGTAAGCTGGACGGACGAAGCAGGAATATTTCACCAGGCCTGAATCCCCTTCTCCCTTATCTTCTTGTTCAGAGAAAACCCCTCTCTCACTGGGCCTGAATCCCCTTCTTCCTCATCTGCTTGTTCAGAGAAAACCCCCTCTCGGCGATTGCATAGGGTTTTCTCATGGAGAACCAGGTACAAATTTTTCATCCATCCCCGATAAATCCAAGTCCCTTGGTCGCGGGTAATCCTAGGATGGCAGCCGCCGTCGTTGATGCATTTTTCTTCCTACTGAATCTAGTATGTTTCATTTTCAGTGCCCAAAGTGTGAGGACCCTACAGGTTTCTACACCCTCGGCGAGACGCCATACTAGTTGTAGCGACCAGATCTCAAATAGTCTAGTCTTTGTGCATCAGTGTCATCCCTGGATCGGTAATGCTGACACGCATAGTACTTGAGGATTTATAACAGAGTTTCAATCACGCACTTATTACATCGAATGTCTCAAAAGAGAACTTATTACAATAATATGGCTTAAGGCCATCTAAAAACGATAACAACGGAAGGCTTGGAAGATAAAGTGAATCCATCAACTCCAACGGCATAGCCGAGTGAACAACAATGACCTATGGCACCTTACTCGTCGTCTGGAAAGTCTGCAACATGAAATGTTGCAGCCCGAAATGGGTCAGCACATGGAATATGCTAGCAATGTAACACATAGAGTAATGAAAAGAATTAATGCTATCACTACATGCATATATGGCTGGTGGAAAGCTCTATGGTTACAGTTTTGCATAAAGCCAATTTCTCCCTACAACAATGGAATAAATTTTATTTAACTATCATGGTGGTTGCTAAACATTGAGAAGGTTCCTCCAACTCAATCCCAATTAAGCATCATCATTAAACCCAATCAAATTAATTTAGAGTGATGAGATCAACATGATAATCCAAGAACTAGATACTCAAGGTGTCCATAACCGGGGACACGGCTAACCATGATTAGTTTATACACTCTGCAGAGGTTTGCGCACTTTTCCCCACAAGACTAGAACACATCCATGGGCGGAGATTCGAGACATAGTCTTTCTGAAACATTAACTCTCTACTCTGGGTAGACAGTACCACCTACAACCCACCACATCTGCTAGTCTACCTCTTCAAGAGCTTCACAAAACTTACTCAACTCTGCAAGAGCCCATATTGGCTTGTGGCTGCACACGGAAGTTTCTAGCATGAATAATCTTATGATCCCTTTGAGCTTGGGTGGCGAACCGTAGGATGATCACACGGGTACTCCGGGATATCCTAGGACGACACTGGATTCTCCAGGTGCCCTGACAACCACTGGGTACTCCAGGGTGCCTTCAACCAATCCACCCAGATGTGTATTTAAGTAGTCACCTTAAGTTAACCATTAATTAACAACACTCACATCTGTCATGGATACACTCACCCAAACCATGTCTACGAGCATAGCATAGCAACATAAGCATAACGTAGAAGTAACTCCCAAAGGTTTGATAATAAACAGGACAATAGGTTCTACCTCATCATCTACTTCCCAAACCCACATGTCAATCCTAACCATGCAATGTTTGAGGGTTGATCTAATGCATAAAAACTGGGTAGTAAAGAGGAATGATCAAAGTGTTACTTGCCTTGCTGATGATCCGCAAAACCTAGAGACTCGTAGTAGCATGCTTCGCACTCCAGGTACTCTATCGCAAACAAACAATAACATACATAAGGACTCAACTAGAAGCATGGGTAAAACTGAAATAAGAGATCTAACCAGAAAGTTCAACTGAAGAACTCCGGTTTGCAAAAAGAATCAAATCAAACCGAGCAACAAAACTCAAATGACGAAAGAAACAAGATCCGTTTACTAATTTGGACTAGAGTCAAATTTTACAGTACCAAAATCTTTTTCAAGTTGATTAAACAGAAAGAGGGCTTCGAGACGAACATCTAGGCGCTTGAATCGCCTGAATCGGATAAACGAGCGAAAAGATAAACTAAAACGAAGATCAGGGCAGAAATCACAATCAAAAATAATCGCGCAAAACCCTGGAAAATAAAACGTGACGAACAGGCTCCGACGGCGGGGTCGGTGACAGCCGGGGGCGGCGGCTATGGCGCGGGACGGGCGGCGGCGGCAGGGCTGTGCGCGGCGGCGCCGGCGAGTGGCAGTG
>NC_041391.1:403592269-403627625 GCF_002162155.2 Triticum dicoccoides | reverse complement strand
GGGGTCGAGGTGGGGCGGGGCTAGAGTTTCAGGGAGGGGTGGGCTGGCGGCTTATAAGGCCGGCCGGGTCGGGAGTCCTAGCCGGACACGGCCCGGTTAGGTCGGTTCACTTTTTTTTAAAATAATCCTGACGCAGAAAAACTAATAAAAGAAATACTAAACGGACTCCAAAAATCCTGAAATAAATTTTCACGGTCCTCTAATAATATCGCGGGCAAAGTAAACATTTATTTGGGCCTCTAATGCAATTTTTGAAAACACATTTTTTCCTAATTCAAATAAAATAGCAATAAAACTCCGAATAAAATTCTTGTTTGATTTTAATATTTTTCCTCCAATATTTCTTTATTTTTGACATGTCTTCTTATCCCCTCTCTTTTATTTTCATATAAGAAATATTTGAAGAGAAAAATAATTAAAACCAAATGATCCTCTTTTCAAAATTTAAGAAAACTCAAATATGAAAACAACGAAATCCCCAACTCTCTCCGTGGGTCCTTGAGTTGCGTAGAATTTCTAGGATCAACCAAAAATGCATTAAAATATGATACGCAATGATGATCTAATGTATAATATTCCAAATTGAAAATTTGGGATGTTACACTAGTTCCTTCTCATCCTACCACAGGATTTTAAAATGCGCACAGTATGTTAGAATCCTCTTTTCTATCTGGGGGGGGTGGGTGGTTTTGAACATGTTGTCGACTAATTTGGAAATTTGGATTGCTATATTTGGATTGGTCAACACTGACGTGAAGGAGGAAATTATTTCTAGATTTGGATAGCGAATACATTGTGTTCTCATATTATTTTTCCTGAAGTGCATTCCTTGCTTTGCCAGAACACATGTAATCAAGATGGTTGGCCTTGCCATAACTGAATACACCAGTTTAATGGTCACATTGAAGACAAGCCATGGATATAAGTTCCGAGTTGGGTTCGTGAACCAAGAAGATCGCTGCTTTTTTATGGCCGAACTTGGCTAAACTTTCTCAAGTGTTATGGACTGAAGTTGGCGCATGAATGTTGATGGAAATAGCAGAACCTGATCTCATATTCACTGTGATCTTCCACCCCGACATCGTTCTAGTAGTTCATCCATGTTAGTTTTGTATCTGGTTCTTGCTTGTTGCCTTGATTACTTCTTAATCCACCTATTTCGTCTAACTAATCACAATTTAACTTTAGAAGTAGCAACGATTTTTGATTCCCTTCTCTCTTGAAGATGCTACTTCTAACTAATATTTCTTATAATTGGTGGCACGTGTAGGTTATTTCAAAGTTAAGCACGCTACTCGTTTGTTATTATATAAGAACTCGATTGTTACTGATGGCACTAAAGTTGAATGGGACGACATCCACAAGTTCCTACACTTTATTGATTGCCTTGAGGTCCTTGTGGGGCGTTTCAATGGTGGAAGGCCACGTGGGATATGTGTGCCACTGCTGCGCACGTTGAACAGGTCCAATTGTGTCGAGAAACTTATGGTACGAGCTGTTTTCTGTTATATGTTTTGTTCATAAACTCTTGCTTATACACAGTTTTACACGTGTGATCTTCTTGAAACAGAAACTGCCCAGTTCTATTGTTCCTATACAGATGCATGGCCATGGTCGGGTCAGACTTGCGCTTGGTCACAACATGATGTTTATGTCGACCTACTCCATTCCCCTTGGAGGTGAAAATATACTTATTCATGGGTGGTCTCAAATAATGAAGGCTCGTCCATCTTGGAGAATAGGACAGTAGGTTATGCTCATGCTTTTCCATGGCTCTAAAGCAAATATCCTATTTATTGACCATATTGCAAGACGAAGCCGCTTTTAGAAGGTTGTGGATGCGCGGGGTGGCGCCAGGGCCTTCTCCTGGGGCTTTGGTGGCCTCACCCTTGGTTAACTGTATGAAAAGTAGCACTGTTCGGCGTGTGCTTTGTACGGTTGAACCTGTATAAGTACTCATACTACTTTCAGCTATAGTTGTTAAGTGCCCCTGCTGGTTTCAGTTAAGGTTGTTAAGTACTCCTGCTGCTTTTACAGTCTGTCGTGTTTCTTCAGTCTCGTCTTCTTCCAGCCGCCAAAACCAAACAAGCGCCGGCGGGGCCGCCTGCTTCCGCCTCCCACGGCTAGCTGCGCCTCAGCGCACGCATCCCCGCCAAACCACCTCCTAAATCGTTAATGTCAGCATCCAAGGCCTCGTCGTTGTCCTTCGCGCGCTTTGGTGCGCTTGCCGCGGCGCTGCCCTCTCGTGTTGTCAACATGGTCAACAAACAACAGGAATCGGGAGAGGACTGTACGTGGAGAGGATGACAGTAGGGACCCATCATGTCCATGGTCGTATGCAAGCAAGTTACTCATTTTTTATATTCTCCATTGTCAGCGTACAGAAAAAGAAAATGCTTCCTCCTAGTGGTTTCCTGACATCTCGGACCCACAATATTGTCAACGTATATAGTCAATAGACAAGAGAACAAAAGAAGATCAGCTGACATCTGGGACGTAGTTGCTCGAGCAGTATTGTTTTTTTTTGTTATTGTTGAGACGGAGCAAGGTTTTAACTAGGCTGTGGCCCGTCTAGCCCAGGCTTATATTTTACGTTCACCACATGACCAGCCCAGCTATTTTTCATTTCTGAAAATGAGCCCAGTTTACTTTTTTTGAAGAATACCCAATCCAGGCCTACTTATTTTTCTATGCCCAGATGGGCTGCAACTCTTTCAAGGCAGCTACAAATCTTGAAAGTTATATTAAATGGGCTATAAATATAAAAAACAGATGACAAATTGGCAATTACTTTATAATTTTAGAATTTTTTTCACATTTTCAGATTCCAATCACACTGGTTTAACCTAATTTAAATATATCTTCAAAGTACTTTAAATTTGTCTTGACATTTCGGTATTAAAAATAGTTTGGACCCCACCGAAATATGCAAAATTTCGTTTAAATTTGTAACCCTAGCTCTGGCCAACAAAAAAAAGGACTGCAATAAATTGCATAAGAAGTTACAATGAGCTACAAATTATTTAAAAAAAAGGGAATTGTCTCACTTGTGGGCCTATTAAGTTGACACATATGCCTGACTTTTTTACTTATTATATACGTCAACAGACGTAACCGTTGGATGTCAATCCAACGGCCGTCATGCTTCTTCAACCTCTGATCTTCTTGCTCCAGACGCCAAATCCAGCGCCAGCGGGACCGCCTGTTCCCGCCTCCCATGGTCGGTTGTGCTGTCGCGCAGGCCTCACCACTGCTACTACTCCCACCGCTGGCCAGGTCATCCCTCTACTCACCCACATCCCTCCACTGTTGTGGCTTCGCCGCCTCCGGGTCATTCCCTTCCTGGGTCTCGCCATCGTCCATCGCGTTAGTGTTCTCGGCACGGCGTGGTCAACATTGTCAACAAACCACAACATCGGAAGAGGGATGTACATGGAGAGGCTGACAGTTAGGACCCACATGGTCCATGGCTGCACACAAGCAAGTACCTCCCAATGACAGCTGGGACCCACCAGCTATATCTTGGCACGCAAGGAAGTGCCTCCTTATTACAGGCAAAAAAAAGAATCCTCCCCCTGTCAGCTCGGACCCACCAGCTACATCTTTGCACGCAAGGAAGTGCCTCCTTATACTCCCTGACAGCCGGGACCCACCCGTCGAAGCTACGTAGCATTGTCATTCTGGTCGAAAACATGTACGTACATACTGGTTCATCGGTCTTTTTGCCACGATGAACCATGGCCCAGTAAGGAGTGGTAGCTATTTAGGCAGACCCGTCTATATCATGTACATGTACGTACGTACATACGGGCGGGGTCTCGGACGCCTACTCGCACATACGTACGACCAGGGCTCATGTACATGGAGAGGCAGCAGAGGGCAGCAATGGCGTCCTGTTCATCGGCAGTCAACCGGCTGGGTCGGAACGGAGGAAACAACGTCGTGTTCGCCAGGAGCCAAGTGACTGGGTCGGTACGCGTCCTGTTCATCGGGAGGCAATAGACTAGGTCGGAATGGGTTGTGTTCAATGGGAGCCAACTGGCTTGGACGGAATAGCCGGAACGGGGTCTGGCAGACCACAAAATGGAGGAAAACGGCCTTGTGTTCGACCGTGTACGGTCGAAATGGGGTCCTGTTCATCGGGAAGGGTCTGGCGTAGCGCAAAACGGAGGAAACGAACTTGTGTTCGAGCTCCTACTGTCGAAACAGGGTGCTGTTGATCGGGAGGGGTGTGGCATACCGTAAAACAGAGGAAACTAACTTCTCTTCGACCTCCTATGGTCGAAACGGGGGTCTTGTTCATCGGGAGGGGTGTGGCATACCGCAAAATGGCACTCCACGGGCTACTATTCATCCACCATGTACTACCTCGCTGCAGCCTCCACGGACTACTGTTCATCCACCGTCGACCTCCGGCCTCCACCTGCGGCTGTTCATCCACGGCGCCTCCCTCCTGCCTCCACCAGCTACTGTTCATCCATGAGCTCCTGTTCATCCAGCATCCTCCGACTACTGTTCAACCACCCCTCCACGGGCTACTGTTCATCCAGCCCTCCACCAGCTACTGTTCAACCAGCCCTCCACGGGGTAATGTTCATCCACCCCCAACCGGCTCGATTGGGATCCTGTTCATCCAGCGGCAACGGCCTCTACCCCCGGGGGGTCCTGTTAATCCAACCCCCACCGGGAACTGTTCATCCAACCCCCAACAATGCTCACTATTCATCAAAAGGCAGCAGGTCAATCGGCTTCAGTTAGCAGCAGTAGCAAAGGAATCGCTTGATCGGGTTCAGTTAACAGCCAGGGATCGATCAATAGCTCGGGTTCAGTACGCGTAGCCTGTGCAATCGCTCGGGTTCAGTAGGCGAATTCCTCGCTCGGGTTCAGTTAGAGCCCAACACCTCGCACCCACGCACATACGTGTATGAGAGAAACGTGCAAACCTCCATGCATCACTCAGCCCCGACAAACCGCCGTAACCTGGAACTCCCCGAATTTTTCCTTGCCCTCACTTCTACCACGATTTTTTCCATCATGGACGACCCGCAAAGAATGTCATGCAGTTGCATCTCCGGCCCGCCCAGGACGAAAAGCCCATTTTCTGTCATAATTTTTTGTCAAAGAAGTAGGAGCCTACCACATCTATGATGATATCGGGTTTTGTCATAATTATCATCATAGAAGTGTCATAAGTATGATAAAAAATATTCGTTCAGCACAAAATGTCATGGATGTGTCTTTTTTGTAGTGGGCCCCACTGTTAATTAAACAAACATGATTAATCTATTAAAGCCAGTGACAATGATGAGTGGGACTACAATGCTATTCACCCTTTGACCAATCAACTTTTGACCGGGTCAATTCATTCAATGACCCCACCTGCTAGCCTGATAAGCAACATTCTGGGTACATTCCCTGTGTACCCATAGCTCTTTTTCTTTTATTTTCAAATTAAGATAAATTCCAGAAATTCCAGAAATTGTTTAAAAGTTTGTAAATCCATAGAAATTCAATGGTAAGTCAGATGAAAATAATTTATACATGAAATTTGATCAAAAAATATGACAAATCTGAATATGCACTCCGTTCATTTGTCACGTGCCCCTAGCATAGAAAACATGGAACCGTCCCCTCTCTTTCATTTGTCCGAAAAATGCCGAACACTGGGAAATAGTCCCGGATGTTTTCCCTCTTCATCTGTATCACCTAGCACTGCGTTAGATCACCCCTAGCACCGCGTTTTGCCATGTTATGCTTTGTTTGCTTTATATTTATTTTTTCTTCCCCCTTCTTCTCTTTGGTAGACCCCGAGATCGCTGCCGATGCCACTGTGATCGACTACGTCGACGACGACCATTCCTTTGTAGCAGAGCTTCCAAGCAAGCAAACCCCCCTTTCATCATTTTGATATCGCCCATTTCTTTCCCTCTCATGTTTGCATTAGAACTGCTACTGTTTTTGTATGATCCTATTCTGATGCATAGCCTGTTTTTGTTACCTGCTTTCATAGCTTACCTGCTTATTCTAAACTGCTTAGTATTGGTTGGTTAGAGATCCATTAGTGACCCCTCTCCTTGTCCCAGTCGCCCCCACTTGATGACCGATGACTCGATCAACGTGATCGACATCCTGACCCCGACACCGCACATCACCCCCCTTAGTTGTACGACTCTGCAGAGTTACTACTGAGTGCCGAGGGTGATACCCCGTCCGCACTTCTGATGTTAACCCTGTAGTGTAACTATTCAGTCATGGTCATCGAGGGTGATTCCTCCTTCACCACTCCTGATAACGACTATGTTGTGCAACCCCTCAAGAGTGGACCAACGATGGTGATTCCTCCAAGTCCACCTTGATGGTTACATCGAGTGGGAATCCATTGAGGGTGATACCTCGGGTTTCCCCCTTGCTTTTTTGGACACACGGTTACTTTGACTTACCACAGAACTAAGATGACATCGGGTCGGCCTCGAGCGGTACCCGCGAGTGATGTGAAGTCGGGTTGACCTGGAGGGTACCCGAGAGATAATTACGTGGCACGACCGGGCATTCTTAGCCCTCGCCGTAAGTCCACGAGACGGGGCGACGGGGTCACATGATCGTGTCTCTACTCGTTGTCGTGCACTTCCAAGACACTAACAGTTTGGATATTTGATCCAAGCAGGCCTCTGGCCTTTTCACACTGACCATCACGCGGGAATAAGTATGGGCACTCTACATCATATGTATCAGCCGAAAGCTCAACGAACGTTAGCGATGGAGCAGTGCGCGCCAGGTTGGACTACGTAAGCACCCGCCTTTTTTAAGGAGGTAGCTAGGTCTGCCCACTGGTCACGTTCGCAACGTGCAAGAGTGCAAAGGGCGATGGGCCCAAGACCCCTGCATGCTTAGGATGTAGACCGGCGTGCTGGCCTCTCTGGTGAGCCTAGGTAGGACTACGGCATGTTGATCTGCCGAGACTGGTCATGACCTGATGGTGTGTCCGGCCGAATTTGATCGAGCGTGTTGGGTAAGTTGGTGCACCCCTGCAGGGAAGATTAATCTATTCGAATAGCCTTGTCCACGGTAGCGGACGCTCGGAGTTGTATCCCGATCGATACAACTAGAACTGGATACTGAATGATGAGGCATGTTATGGATATGTGGCTCTGGGATTGCTTTCTTGTAGGGAGTCGAGAAAGGATCTCTAGACGCTAATGTTACAACATACTTGTTAAATATAGTATCCTATTCTGTACTCTTCTATATGTTGCAAGATGCTTGAAGATGCTAGTCTTCGATAGGCTAGTATTTTTTCCTTCTCTTCTAGTATTCTGCAGTTTAGTCCACAGATACAGCCCATTCCTTTGATATAGATGCATACCTAGTTTAGATCTGATGTAAGTTTCGCGAGTACTTTGGATGAGTACTCACGGTTGCTTTGCTACCTTCTTTTCCCTTTTCCATTCTACCCGGTTGCTGCGACCAGATGATGGATCCCAGGAGCCATATGCCACCACCGACGACTACTACTACTACCCCGAGGGTTCCTACTACTACGTGGAGACCGACGACGACTAGGAGTAGTTAGGAGGCTCCTAGGCAGGAGGCCTTGCCTTTTTTTGTCGTTGTTGCTTTTATGCTAGCCTTCTTAAGGCAAACTTGTTTAACTTATGTCTGTATTCAGATATTGTTGCTTCCGCTGACTCGTTTGTATTAGAGCTTATGTATTCGAGCCCTCGAGGCCCCTGGCTTGTAATATGAAGCTTGTATGACTTTAATTTGTGTCTAGAGTTGTGTTGTGATATCTTCCCGTGAGTCCTTGATCTTGATCGTACACATTTGTGTGTATGATTAGTGTATGATTGAATCGGGGGTGTCATAGGAGGGGTGTGGCATACCGCAAAACGGGACTCTGCGGGTTACTGTTCATCCACTATCTACTGCCTCACTCCAGCCTCCATGGGCAACTATTTATCCATCGGCGACTTCCTCCGACCTCCACAAGCTATTGTTCATCCACCGTCGACTTCCTCCAGCCTCCACTGGCTACTGTTCATCCAGCCTCCACGGGGTCATGTTCATCCACCCCCAACCGGCTAGGGTGTGGTGTCCTCCTCGGGGTCCTGTTCATCCAGCGGCAACCACGGGGTCCTGTTCATCCAACCCCCACCGGGAACTGTTCATCCACAGCCAACCAACCAGCTCAACTCACTACGCGCCTCGACTCGTTCTACGTATCACCCGCGTGGCAGCAACGGGCACTGTTCATTGAGAGGCAACCCAACACCGACTCGCTACATCTCGCATGGGCGCTCGATCGGCTTCAGTAAGAAGCAACAGCGATCGATCACTCGGGTTCAGTTAGCAACAGCAGCGAAGGAATCGCTTGGGTTCAGTTAGCAGCGAAGGAATCGCTCGGGTTCAGTTAACACCCAAGGGATCGATCGCTCATGTTCAGTAACGTAGTTAGTGCAATCGCCTGGGTTCAGTAAAAGAATGACTCGCTCGAGTTCAGTTAGCTAACGCCTTGCACACACGCGCATACGAGAGCAACACGCAAACCACACTCTATCGCTTAGCCTCGACCACCCACCATAACTAGGAACTCCCCGAGATTTTCCTCGCCCTCGCTTCTATCATGATTTTTTACGTCATGCATGGACCAAAGAATGTCATGCAGGTGGATCTCCGGCACGCCCAGGACAAAAAGCCCAATTTCTGATGATTTTTTGTCATAGAAGTAGGGCCCACCACATCTATGAAGATACGTGCTTTTGTCACAATATATAAGTGTCATAACCAAGACAGAAAAAGTTTCCATTCGACCCATAATGTCATGGATGTGCCTTTCTTTTATAGTGCCCAAAGCTAAAGCTTGCTATGGAAGAAACTTTACGCCCAGAGCTTTGCTTAAATAACAATGCTTGGCTTACTCCATCTATTGAGGGGAGAAGGTGGTGGTAGACTTGAGAATGAAGAAGAGCTTATTTTATGGTAAACATTTCAACCTGGCCGACCGGCTAAAATTTGTGCCAGTCGCGCACCCACACGTCACGCGCCCAACGCCTCACTGCTTTTCAACCACTCGTTCGTCTACATAGCTACCTCATCCCCATCTCTTCCCATTTAATCTTGCTCCTGTCAAATCAGCGGGGGCCGCTTGGGACGCTCTCCTCCAGGCCATCGCCCTCCGACCATTGGACTTGGATGGCATGCCCGACTCCGTGTGTGGCGTCTGAAACCCTCGGGATGGTTCTCAATGAAGTCCCTTTACCTGGCCATTGCTCCCTCTCCGGACCCTGAACTGTTTAGCCTGATTTGGGACATCCGCATGCCGCTGAAGATTAGAATCTTCTTGTGGTAGTGGATTCGGGGCCGCCTCCCCTCTGGGGTTGAGGTCCTAAAGCGCAATGACCCGGGAGAAGGGATGTGTCCCTTGTGTGGCACGGTGGAGGACGCCAACCACATCTTCTTCTCCTGCGTTACAACCCAATTCCTGTGGGCCTGCTTCCACGATACGGTCGGTGGTCGGTGGTGCAACACCAACTTCCAGGACCTGCTTGTGGAAATCCACGCCTCCGCCCGCTGCCACCGCCACATCAAGTGGCTGTGCGTGGGGGTCCTTGCCTGGACGCTTTGGACCATCCGCAACAAGCTTGTCATCCAAAGAATGCCTATACGACGTGCGACTAGCGCAATCTTCAAAATGTGTGGTTACTTGCAACTTTGGCGGCCGCTTTGCCGCGCCCAGGTTCGGGACGCCATCGACACCCTCCTTGCCGACCTTCACACGATGGCCTTCCGGGTGGCGCCTCCTCTTCTGCCCCCACCCCCGGAGCCCGACTAGGCATGCAGCCTCCTTGAGGCGTTGGATGTGATCCACTCCTTGGGACCTTGCACATTGTGCCTTGTGCTTTTTACTGTTTGCAGGGCTTGTTGAGATGTTCCCTCAGCATTAACCCTAGATAGTACTCTATGTTTGTGTGGACTCTTCGTGTGTGTGTGTGTGTGAACCTTTGTTGGATGTTTGGCTCGGGCAGTTTGCTTTATATATAAAGCGGGGCGAAAGCCTTTTTCGATAATCAGCGGGGGCAATTGATGTCGCGTCCATCTCCTCAGAACCCTCCATCCTTTTCTTCTAGATCGTGATCCATGCTCCCTAGTTGTCGCGCAGCCACGCAATTTCTGGCCTGCGTGCTACGGGGTCGGCGGTTGCCGCATGCTGGAATGGAGGCAAGTGGGGGCTACTACGGAGGGGTGAATGCGGGGAGCAATTAGCTTGCTACAACTGCCGCGTGAGGGTGCTATCACTACTATGGAAAAGCCTAGCAGCAACGCGGTTCTAGGTGTATCAGTAGCGTGGGGACCAGCGCTACTAATAAGGCACTACAGCTAACTCGTAGCAGCAGTGCGTGCCCTCCCATGCTACTGATATACAAGTGTAGCAGCAGCATTCTTACAGGGAGCTCGCTACTGCTAATAGCTATAGCGCGCTTCTCCTGTGCGCGCTACTGCTACTACCGTGCTGCTGCTAACTTTTCTCCACTCGCTACTGCTAATTTTAGTAGTTTTTTGTTTTTTTGGCATATTTGTTTTGTATTTGAACAGGCTTTATAGAAGAATCTTTAGCACATACAAATGTCATCATGATACACATACAAATGCATGTGAGACCACAAATGTAATCATAGCATATACATACAAATAGTCTCATCATAATCATCATCCAACACAAAGTGGTATCTTGTCATCATCTTGAAAATAGCAATACATGCAAGTCTCGAATACTTGCAACTACAACGTCATCCATCTAAACAAAGGTATACGTGAGAAGAGCTATCACTATGAGTGAGAGCGGAACTATGCAGTACATGAGGTGGCGGTTACGAGTCCTCTCTCGCGCTAGCGTGAACCTCGAGTAACTAGCTTCTCCTTCTTGTCTGCTTTTGAAGCCTTTATGGCTGGCGCCCGAGAACCCATTCACTTGCGCCTGACACTCATGCCACTCGTTGTACACCCTCGGAACCTTCCCTTTGTACACGACATAGCACTTCCATCTCGCCATCAAGAAACTAGGTACCTGTTAAAGATGCATGTTCATGAAGAGGATGTACAATCATATATATGCAACAAAATATACTAGAGCAACACCAAAAAAGAAAGGGTTAGCAACTAGATGCAACATACAGTGCGCAAACTAATTAACTAGAGGTACGCAGGTCATCATACGCAAACTAACAAAGTAGCATTACGCAAGTTCGGCAAGGACCATGGACATCACAAAGTTTCATCGCTACAAAAAGTATACAAGTTCAACCGACACATATCATCATCATCGGCATCATAAATAACTAGAAGTTCCATCCTTCCATATCATCATGGATGGACCCTAGCTTCTTGAACGGCGTGAGGTCTAGACGTTGCATGCCTATGCGAGTTCGGACGTCAGCTCGCGATATAGGGCCGTGGTGGAAAATCCCCTTCTCATCGACGACTTCTTTCATGATGATCGTTGCAATGTCCCTTTGGATGCGAAAGAAGTCATCACTAAGTTTATAATCCGCTTCTCCATGAGATTCTAGCCACTTGTGGATATGATCATCATTTCTGCCTTTCATGCGAAGCTTTTGGTGATCCGTGTTGAACTGAATCATGAGATGGACGATGTAGAATCCATCCTTCTTGCTTGGTTTTGGGACATGGATGCAGGAGAAGTTAGTTTTATGCGCGAAACCCATCTTCTTGTTCCTTTGTTTCCTGATCTGCATGTGGCCACCTCTAATGCTGAAGCCTTGGAGAGCATCATCTAGAATATTCATTATGTGGGTGTAGTCTTTTTTCTTGTAGTCTCTGGAAGGGTCAAAATACACGGCATGGGAGACTTGCGAGTAAAGAATGATAAGGATGACACGCCCGTTGTTGTGGGGAAAAGACACCTCAAACTATTCCCCATATGAGAGAGAAGGAATGATTAAAATGTACGAAAGGGTTGTCCGGAGCTGACTTACTTTGGATGATGAGGCACGAGGACAATTTCCCGGTCCTTATTCTGTACCATGAAGTTTTGGAGGTACTCCCTAGCAGTTTCACGCTCAAAGTCGCCGAGACTCAAGAAAGACTCATGCATGTAGTACGGATCCGCCACACAGATTTGCGAGACTTCTTCACTCTTCATGACGGAGCTCATATGTAGCGCAAAAAGACGGACGATTATAAAATCGAGCCGCCTTGTCAGAAACATCTCAAAGATATGGTCAAACCGCAGGAAGAACACCTCCGCGGGTCGTGTCTCGACGTAGCACTTCCCCTCAGGCACACGAGCCGCGTATGTGGGATATCCTCGATCCTTTGAGGCTAGTAGGCTTTTCTCAGTCGACAGCACATGGTCATGCAGTCTCCTGAGATCCCCTGATAGTGCCTCCAGCGGTTTCAGCAGTAGCATCAGCTCGCCCGTGAGATGGAACATGGCCGCACCTTTCACGGGTACACGCTCTTCAGAATGCATCGTCTGGCTGCTTTGTGCTCTGGCTTGTTTGGAGGCAGTTATCTTCCCCGATCTCTTCCTCTCCTTTTTCTTGGGCACACCTTCTAGACCCTTCCTTAACCCCTGCCCCAGGGTTCCCGGGCTAAGCACTGTACTACCCCCGGCTAGTTGAGCCTGTGTTGAGGCGACATCTTCAGGCGTGTCCTGTGAGGAATTCATGATGAGAGACTTTTTGCAATCCTTCCAACGACCTTCCTGCCCGGGCATATCATCCATATCCTCATGCTGATAGCCCGATTCTTCATATGGTTGACTCATCATATCTATGTCACATTCATACGCGTTTGTATTGAGGAAACCCATAGGGTCGACCTTCGTCTCATCATCCATTCTCTGTTCTACAGGACCGATTACATCAGCCAGTACTATTGCACCCCCTTCATCACGTCGTCCGCCGCTCTCACTCGGCACTATAGGAGCTGGTAATTGCGTAGGCGGGGTGGTGGTCTCCGCACATGCTTGTTGATGTGTGGTTATTGGTGTGCTCTCGGCCGGCTCCAGACGAATAAGATTCTTCGGCCATAGCAGCACCCAATCCTTGCAGCTCCCAATCCGCGGCGGGGTCTCATCGTCCTCTCCCACATGCTGTACTGGAGGAGGCAATGCCTCGTGCCCCGATTTCACACTGGACAAGCTAACCCTGAAGTGCCCAGCGGGGATCGGCTGGTTGTGGAATGTGGGTTTCAAGGGGTTCAATATCATCCCCTTTCCCACGTCGACCTTCTGGCCTTTTATCAAGTAGAGTATGGTGCACGGGGTTTCTTTGCCCGGCAAACACATATGTCTGTGGCGTAAAACATCCGAAAGGCAACGAAAATGGAATGTTCTATATATATATATATATATATATATATATATATATATATATATATATATATATATATATATATATATATGTTGGTGCGACATGTAATTACCGTGACGGCATCGAGCTCAGCCAAAGACGAAGGCCCACCTAGCATGCCAGAGACTGAGGACGGGCTGCTATGAGCGGGAGCGACCGCGAGAGGAGGCCCGGTTGCGTGAGCAAGTGATGGTGCAGTGTTGTTGTTGTTCATGGAGTTGCTCCCGACGAAACTGGGCATCGGGAAATCATGTACGGTCTTGTTTGGATTTTCCTTCGTCCAGTTGATGATAGCTGGAACCAAGTTAGTAGCAAAATCATTTCTGCAGGCAGTTACAGCTGCATTGACTGCCTGCTGTAGCAACTCATTTTTCTCCTCGGCTGTTTTTTCCGCGTCCTCTGCTGCTTTTTTCTCGACCGCAAGCTCCACCTTCGCGTCGATGTCCGCCTGACTAAACTTCTTTTTCTGCTTCTTGGCCTCTGGGCCCTCGTTGTAAAACACCTTCCACGTGGTGCCGTCTCCAGCGCCGTGCACATGACCATATTGCGGCCGCTGGCCCAAAGGGAGTCCCTTAAGTTCGTTCAAGGCCCGGTTGAGAGGGGTGTCCCACTTGGGCCTCGTCGGAGAAGTAGGGCTTTCGGCTGCAAGGTGGTGATGCTTCTCCAGTAGTCTAATCAATTTCCTCGTGATCTGGTCCGTGTAAAAAACCTTTTTCTCCTTGTCCCACTTGTGGCAGGCCCTGATGAAGTCACGCTCCAAGGGGTTGGTGAACTTCACGAAGTGGTCTGGGAGACCCACGGCTTCACGTTTCGCATCCTCCTTATCCCATATGTGCCTTTTACCGAGGTAGCCACGGCTTCCAAGGCGATGCTTCCTCGAGATTCGGTTGCTTGGGAAAACCATTCTGGATAACATGCCCTTAGAAATTCTTCTAATTCCTAGGTTGATTCTGACTTGGTATGATCCTTCCATTGGACTTTGTAAAACTTTCGTGCTTTACTGCGAGTGACTCTTTCCATTTGATCCAAAATTTTCACCGGCCTCTCTTCATAGGTTAAGTCCTTCGCCAGCTCTATCTCTGTCAAATCAGTCTTTTTCTCGGGCGGTGATATGCACCGTCGCAATTGTGAAACGTGGAACACGTTGTGCACGTCTGACAACTCAGGGGGCAACTCCAACTGATATGCTACAGCACCCACTCGTGTCATAACGGGAAATGGACCAATAAATCTGGGTGCCAATTTTCCACAGGTTTGGAACCTCTCGATACCTTTGATAAGCGTGACTCGAAGATAGACATGTTCTCCGGGTTCAAAGCTAATCTGCGAGTGTTTTGCATCATAATAAATTTTCTATCGCGATTTGGCCAATTGCAATCTGTCTCAGATCTCCTTGACTTGCTCTTCGACTTCCAGCATGAGATCCGTTCCGAAAATACGGCTATCTCCGGTTTGAGACCAATTTAATGGAGTGCGGCACTTACGGCCATACAAAGCTTCATATGGTGACATCTTCAAACTGGTCTAGAAGCTATTGTTATACAAGAACTTGGCGTATGGCAAGCAATCTTCCCATTTTGGGCCTTGGGCCAAAGCACAGGCTCGGAGCATATCTTCAAGTATTTGATTTACCTGTTCTGTCTGTCCATTCGTCTGAGGATGATAATCGGTACTGTATTTCAACTCCATTCCGAGGGCTTGATGGAGACGGGACCAAAAAGCGGAGGTGAAAAGTGAACCTCGATCAGAAGTGATGGTGCGGGGAACTCCATGCAGACTGACTATTCTGGATACATACAGTCGTGCAAGCTCATCTGCTCGGTATGAGGTTCTGATCGGGAGGAAGTGGGCTACCTTGGTTAATGTATCCACTATGACCCAGATAGCATTATTGCCTCGTCGGGTCTTAGGTAGTCCTATGATGAAGTCCATACAGACATTGTCCCATTTCCATTGTGACACTGGCAGCGGTTGGAGAAGTCCGGCTGGCTTCTGATGTTCTGCCTTTACTTTGTTGCATATGTCGCAATAGGCTACGAAGTAAGCAATGTCTTTCTTCATTCCATCCCACCAGAATATTTGTCGAAGGTCTTCGTACATTTTTGTACCTCCAGGGTGAATTGAATACGAGGATTTGTGGGCTGCTGATAGGATTTTCTGCTTCAATTCTGCTCGATTAGGCACACAAATCCTTCCCCTGAATCGGAGGGTACCGCACTGATCCTTCGAGAAATCAGAAAGCTTGACATGTTTCTGCAGATCGGCATTGCCTGGCTGGGCCCTGCGGATTTTTTCCTCAAGAGTAGGGGTAACTTTCAGAATATTGGCAAGGCCAGCCTTAACTATGACCAGGTTGAGCTGAGCAATCTCTTCTTTAAGTTTGGGAGGCAATGATTCCAATATGACATTTAAACTAACGGGCTTTCGACTGAGCGCATCGGCAACCACGTTGGCCTTACCCGGATGGTAATTTATTCCAAGGTCATAATCCTTGACCAACTCAAGCCATCTTCGTTGATGGAGATTTAAATCCGGCTGAGTAAATCTATATTTGAGGCTTTTGCGATCGGTAAAATTTTGGCACCTTTTTCCGATGAGGTAGTGTCTCCAAATTTTTAAAGCATGAACTACTGCGGCCATTTCCAAATCATGAGTGGGGTAATTCCCTTCATGGGGTCATAGCTGCCGTGAGGCATAAGCTACTACCTTGCCATCTTGCATAAGTACTCATCCCAGTCCTTGCCTGGAAGCATCACAGTACACATCAAAGCTGCGGTAGATATCCGGAAGTGTTAATACTGGTGCAGTTGTCAGGCGTTTCTTTAACTCAGTGAAACTTTTCTCACAGTCCGTAGTCCATTAAAACTTCTTATCCTTTTTGAGCAGCTCTGTCATAGGTTTAGCAATCTTGGAAAACCCTTCAATGAAACGGCGGTAGTATCCGGCTAATCCAAGAAAACTTCGGATCTGAGACACGGTGGCGGGTGGCAACCAGTCGAGCACATCTTTTGCCTTACTTGGGTCCATTGCTATACCCTCAGCGGATAGCACATGTCCAAGGAACCCAACTTGCTTGAGCCAAAACTTGCATTTACTGAATTTGGCATATAACTGATGCTCACAGAGTCGTTGTAATACTGCTCGGAGGTGTTCCTTATGCTCTTCTTCACTTCTTGAGTAAATGAGTATATCATCGATGAAGACGACCACGTACTTATCGAGAAAGTCCATGAATACTTTATTCATCATGTGCATGAAGAAGGCAGGGGCGTTGGTCAGGCCAAAAGACATGACTGTATATTCATAGAGACCGTAGCGAGTGGTAAATGTGGTCTTGGGAATATCCTCCTTTTTAATTTTGAGCTAATAATATCCAGTCCGTAAATCAATCTTGGAGAACACCTTGGCTCCACTGAGTTGATCAAACAAATCATCAATTCTTGGCAGAGGGTATTTGTTTTTGATTGTGACATCATTCAACTGTCGGTAATCCACACACATGTGGAGGCTGCCATCTTTCTTGTCCACGAAAATAGCAGGTGATCCCCATGGTGAGGAACTGGGGCAGATATACCCTTTTTGGAGCATTTCATCAAGCTGTTTCTTTAGCTCCACTAATTCTGATGACGGCACTCGATAATATTTCTTGTGTATTGGTGTGGTTCTGGGCACAAGATCTATCGCAAACTCAAGCTCTCGATCAGGTAGCATGCCTGGTAGTTCTTCTGGGAATACATTAGGAAACTCGCTGACCACCGGAATTAATTCCATTTCACCTATTGCTGTAAAGACCATTTCCTTGGAGGGTATGCTCCTACGAGCAATAAATCTTGTAGTTTGTCCCTCTTGGACGGCCAAGTTGACTTCTCGAGTCGCACAATTTATGCACACTTGGTACTGAGTCAGCCAATTCAAACCCAAGATAACATCCAACTTATCAGACTCAATAAGTATCAAAGAGGTTGGAAAACGGACTCCATTAATATTGACTTCCAAATTTTGGCAGACTAGATTGCTTCTGATAGGGGATCCCAGTGTTTGTACCAGCATATTCTTGCCCAAAAGCGAACAAGGAAATTTGTTTTGGGCAACAAAACTCCGAGAAATAAAAGAGTGGGAAGCCCTAGAGTCAAATAAAATTACTGCAGGTATGTTATTAACAGGGAACATACCAATGACGACTTCGGGATTCTCTTGGGCTTCGTCGGCGGAAATGTGATGAACGTATCCCGTGATGTCGTGCTGAGTTGGGCATGCCTCCAGATAATGGACTTGTGGCTTGAATGTAGCATCGGTCCGGTTGTTCTTGGGACACTGTTTGGCATAATGTCCGGTTTGTCCACAACTGTAACAAGAATTGCTGCATAGGCGATTCTCCAAAACTGGGTTGAGCACGTCATTCTTGACTAGGGTGGTGGCCTTGTTAACATTTTGTTGCCAATTGGGCTTGTATGCTACTTGAGTCGACTGCCAGGTACGAGCCTTCTGCACTGGCTGCATTTCTTTTCTTGGCTCAAACTTGCGTTTGTGATCGTTATGGGCAGGCTTATTATCTGATACAATCTTGTGTTCCCTTTAAGAAATGAAAGCCTTGTTCACCAGGGTTTGGAAATCTGGGAAATCGAACACACTGAGAGCACAACGGAGTTGCAGGTTTAATCCACCAAGAAACCTGTCCATCTTTCTTTCCTCAGTGGCCACGTCATATTGAGAGTAACATGATAGGTGATTGAATTTCTGCAAATATTCTCCCACAGACTGACTTCCTTGGAGGAGCGCGAGAAATTCACGCTGCTTAGTCCTCATAATTCCCGTAGGGATGTGATATTTTCGGAATTGCTCCTTGAAACTTGACCAGGTAATTTCTTCATCAGCAGTCCCCGTGGCTCTTTCATTTTCCCACCATATGGAAGCGGCGCCTTCAAGATAATGTGTTACAAATGGAACCTTATCCCCTTCATCAGTTCGAGCAACCTCAATCTTCTTTTACATAGTTCTCAGCCAATCATCTGCATGCAAGGGATCGATGGCCTGACCGAAACTGGGAGGTTTAGTCCTTTGAAAATCAGATAACTTGGAGTGATGTCCGGGCTGATTTCCATTCTGTCCAACCATAGCTTGGATACTTCTAAATATTTCCATCAGATCATTATTTCGTATTTCCTCAAACATACACATAATTTGCTCGGTGGAGGGCGGATTTGGTGGTGGAGGCGGTGGTGGAACGTACGCCTCGGGTGATTGTCCTGCCTGTCGTGTGGAATGCCGAATAGGAGAGCCTCGCGAACGTTGCTATTGCAGCCTCCCCGCGTCATCCTTATATGATTTTTCCCAAGTCAACGCAACCGAGATGAGAAGCATTCAAAATAAACTAGGGAGAAGCCAGCAACAAAAATCCGAGTAAAACCGAAAAGGCGAAGAAATTACGGCGAATAAAATAAAGTCCAACATAATTATACATAGACTCATACATGAAAGATAACAACATGCCAGGTCCAACTACCCTCATACATGAAAACGAAACATCATGACTCGTACGACTACATCCATACTCCATCCTGACGACTGCGAATACTCGGAAGCTCTACTGCTCTACTGGTGATGCGGGGTCCTCTCCTGAAGCGGACTCGGATCCTGAACTGATGGGGTTATCTGAGACCTCCGGGTTAAAACTGACACAACGACGCTGCCTCGAGGGCTCTCCCTCTGGGGAAGGTGGAGGGTGAATCATCGGGGCTACAGGAGTGGTGAGGAGTGAAACCCACTCAGCAGGAGCACTAAGTGGACTCACAGTTGCGGTGCCCGAGCTACTCGGAGGAGTAACCGGGGAAACAGGGGATCTAGAACTGGCAAGAATATAGGGAGTAAATCCTACAGATGGTGGAGTAGTGGCTGATCTAGCAGAGACTAAAGGAGAGGCTAAAGCGGTACAAGCACGACTCAGCTCACGAGCCAGATCGTAGATCAGAAGATAGCTAGCAGTGATATAGCGAGAAAGGTGGCTAGCTACACTACCAGACTCCGGATCAATGATAGGGAAACAGACATGACCATTATCGTGGAGAGAAGGATAGTAATGGAAACCTGGGTGGTTCTGCATCCGGACCTCGTTGTAGCGGAGCTCAACAAGTACCTCGAATGCAGCAAACTAGACAGCCTAAGAAGTGGTAGAAGCGTAGCCGCTTCGAGAGGTACGAGTGTAAGAGCTGGAATCGGAACTGGTGCGCAAAGTAACCATGGCGTGATACTCATACACTGAGTCAACTAGGCGCTCGTAGTACACACAATAGAATGGATCGTCTCCGTGAGGTTACAGCCGATGCCACACATTACGAAGGAGATGCGGCGACGTGTACGGCATCAGCTGCAACTGGCACGGATACAGCACCGGAGCCATCTACACTCACAACCATTAGCACGTTAGCATAAAAATAAAATCAGTGCATGCAATGCAACAGCCAGCTACAAAAGTTACCGGCACTCAGCTACAACTCATATCTAACGTCCAGTTAACTCGGCTTAGTCTAGCGTGGCCTACAGCCAGCACGGCTCTGATACCAAGCGTTGTGGCACACCGGCTCAGAGCGACCGGTTTACCTTGCATTGCCAGCCCAAAGACCTTGTCTTCTGGTAATACACAACAACTTGGCATAGAAAAACAACCACTTTATTCATGCTAGCGGAGCATAGTTTATATTACAATAGTTAGTGAGGCCAAGCGGCACACACGGTGCGGCTGAACAATATGTACATTATTTAGTAAACATAAAGGGGGCCTCGATCATGACAACTACGCGGCAGCAGAACAACGTTGTAGCGGAACTCCATAGCACAGGGACACCAATGTGGACACGATCTAGACTCGGACAACACTCCTTTCCAACGAGACTTTCCTGAAATCTGGCATGACACGCCATGTCAGTACATTGAATGTACTTGCAAGCTCACAACAAGCATAAACATAATGACAAACAATATCATGATATTTAACCATTTAACAATGATGCAACAATATATCCAACATGCTGTGAATATACTCAACTGGTACTTGATACGTCTCCAACGTATCTACTTTTCCAAACACTTTTGCCCTTGTTTTGGACTCTAACTTGCATGATTTTAATGAAACTAACCCGGACTGACGTTGTTTTCAGCAGAACTGCCATGATGTTGTTTTATGTGTAGAAAAGAAAAGTTCTCAGAATGTCCTGAAAATCCACGAAGGCACTTTTTGGAATTAATAAGAATTTTTGGGCGAAAGAAATACACCAGGGGGCCCAGGGCCTGCCCACGAGACAGGGGGGCACCCCCCTGTAGGGCGCGCCCCCTATCTCGTGCGCCCCCTGGACCTCCACCGACCTCAACTCCAACTCCATATATTCAAGTTCAGGGAGAAAAAAATCAAAGAGAAAGTTTCATCGCGTTTTACGACACGGAGCCGCCACCAAGCCCTAATCTCTCTCGGGAGGTCTGATCTGGAGATCGTTCGGGGCTCCGGAGAGGGGGATTCGTCGCCGTCGTCATCATCAACCATCCTCCATCACCAATTTCATGATGCTCACTGCCGTGCGTGAGTAATTCCATCGGAGTCTTGTTGGACGGTGATGGATTGGATGAGATTTACCATGTAATCAAGTTAGTTTTGTTAGGGTTTGATCCCTAGTATCCACTATGTTCTGAGATTGATGTTGCTACGACTTTGCTATGCTTAATGCTTGTCACTAGGGCCCGAGTGCCATGATTTCAGATCTGAACCTATTATGTTTTCATGAATATATGTGTGTTCTTGATCCTATCTTGCAAGTCTATAGTCACCTATTATGTGTTATGATCTGACAACCCCGAAGTGACAATAATCGGGATACTTCTCGGTGATGACCGTAGTTTGAGGAGTTCATGTATTCACTATGTGCTAATGCTTTATTCCGGTTCTCTATTAAAAGGAGGCCTTAATATCCCTTAGTTTCCCCTAGGACCCCGCTGCCACGGGAGGGTAGGAAAAAAGATGTCATGCAAGTTCTTTTCCATAAGCACGTATGACTATTTACGGAATACATGCCTACATTACATTTATGAATTGGAGCTAATTTTGTGTCACCCTATGTTATAGCTATTACATGAGGAATCGCATCCGGCATAATTATCCATCACTGATCCATTGCCTACGAGCTTTTCATATACTGTTCTTCGCTTATTTACTTTTCCGTTGCTACTGTTACAACTACTACAAAAATCCAAAAACATTTATCTTTACTTTTGCTACTGTTACCTTTATTATCATACCACTTTTGCTACTAAATACTTTGCTGCAGATACTAAGTTATCTAGGTGTGGTTGAATTGACAACTCAACTGCTAATACTCAAGAATATTCTTTGGCTCCCCTTGTGTCGAATCAATAAATTTTGGTTGAATACTTTACCCTCAAAAGTTGTTGCGATCCCCTACACTTGTGGGTTATCAAGACTAATTTCCGGCGCCGTTGCCGGAGAGCATAGCTCTATTCTCTGAGTCACTTGGGATTTATATCTGTTGATCACTATGAAGAACTTGAAAGAGGACCGAACTACTATTTTGCCCTCAACTACGAGGGGAGGTAAGGAACTGCCATCTAGCTCTGCACTAGATTCTCCTTCCGTTATTAGTAAGCTAGCGACACCTAAACCTGCTACTGCTATGAATTCTGATATGTCGCATGTTATTGATGATGCCACTTCTGCTATGCATGATGAAACTACTTCTGTACGTGATACTAATTTGCCATTAGGTGAATTTCTTGATGAACAACTTGCTAGAGTTAGGGGGAATGAAATTACTGAAGATCCTATTATTGATGATAGTGATGATGAAGGTTCTCCAAATGATTATGTATTGCCTGTTGATCCTAAGGGTTATGTTATGAATGAAGAAGCTGCTAGGGAAATCTTTGCTTGCAATGATAGATATGATCTTAAGAAATTATTAGCTAAATGGAAGCAACAGTCTCTTAATGCTAGAATGAAACCCGATCCTGCTTTTGCTACCTCACCTATCTGTGTTACTTATAAGGATTATGAATTCTCTGTTGATCCTGAGATTATTACTTTAGTTGAATCTGATCCTTTTTATGGCCTTGAATCTGAAACTGTTGTGGCACATCTTACCAAGTTGAATGATATAGCTACCCTGTTCACTCATGATGAAAAGTCTCGCTATTTTTATATCCTTAAGTTATTTCCGTTCTCATTAAAGGGTGATGCTAAGACTTGGTATAACTCTCTTGCTCCTGGTTGTGTGCGTAGTCCCCAGGATATGCCTTATTACTTCTCTGCTAAATATTTCCCTCCTCATAAGAAACAAGCTGCCTTGCGGGAAATATATAATTTTGTGCAAACCAAAGAAGAGAGTCTCCCACAATCTTGGGGGAGGCTTCTCCGGTTACTTAATGCTTTGCCTGATCATCCTCTTAAGAAAAATGAAATACTTGATATCTTTTATAATGGACTAACCGATGCTTCCAAGGACTACTTGGATAGTTGTGCTGGTTGTGTTTTTAGGGAAAGAACAGTCGACGAAGGTGAAATATTATTGAATAATATGTTGACTAATGAAAATAATTGGACTCTTCCTGAGCCAATTCCTGAAGTAATTCCTGAACCAATTGAGCCAACTCCTGAGCCTATTCCTAAACCCACTCCGAAGAAGAGAGGTGTTTTATTTCTCAGTCCTGAAGATATGCAAGAGGCAAAGAAATCAATGAAAGAAAAAGGTATTAAAGCTGAAGATGTTAAGAATTTACCTCCTATTGAAGAAATACATGGTCTTAATATACCGCCTGAAGAATCACATTGTCTTGATAACCCGACACAGGTAGTAAAGGTAAATTCTCTCTATAGACATGATAAAGTTGAAATCCCCTCTACTAAATTTCATAGCCCATGCTTAGATGAATTTGATGACTTTATGGCTAGACAAGAAAGTTTTAATGCTTATGTTGGTAGAGAGTTAAAGAATAATGCTTTCGAGATAGGACGTGTAGGCGATAATATAGCTAGAGTTAAAGATGAACTTCACCTCGTTAGCAAATATGCTTCTATGGTTGCTACTCAAGCTGAGCAAGTACTTAAAGCTCAAAATGATTTGCTTGATGAATTGAATAATAAAAATGATTTTGCTGTTAGAGTGGCTACTAGAACTGGTAGAATGACTCAGGAACCTTTGTATCCTGAAGGCCACCCTAAGAGAATCGAGCAAGATTCTCAGAGAAATAATTTAGAGGCACCTAGTTCTTCTAAAAAGAAGAAGAAGAAAAACGATAGGACTTTGCATGCTTCTATTGAACCTACTGTAGACACACCTGAGAATCCCTGTGATATTTCTATTTCTGATGTTGAAACACAATCAGGTGATGAACATGAACCTAGTGATAATGTTAATGATAATGTTCATGTTGATGCTCAACCTAGCAAAAACAATGATGTAGAGATTGAACCTGCTGTTGATCTTGATAACCCACAATCAAAGAATCAACGTTATGATAAGAGAGATTTTGTTGCTAGGAAGCACGGTAAAGAAAGAGAACCATGGGTTCAGAAACCCATGCCCTTTCCTCCTAAACCATCCAAGTCAAAGGATGATGAGGATTTTGAGCGCTTTGCTGAAATGATTAGACCTATTTTCTTACGTATGTGCTTAACTGATATGCTGAAAGTAAATCCTTATGCTAAGTATATGAAGGATATCATCACAAACAAAAGAAAGATTCTGGAAGCTGAAATTTCCACCATGCTTGCTAATTACACTTTTAAGGGTGGAATACCAAAGAAACTTGGAGATCCCGGGGTACCAACTATACCATGCTCCATTAAAAGAAATTATGTTAGAACTACTTTATGTGATCTTGGAGCCGGTGTTAGTGTTAAGCCTCTCTATTTATATTGTAGACTTGAATTTAATAAGTTGACACCTACTAAAATATCTTTGCAAATGGCTGATAAATCAACTGCTATACCTGTCAGTATTTGTGAGGATGTGCCTGTTGTGGTTGCAAATGTCACTATCTTAACGGACTTTGTTATTCTTGATATTCCCGAGGATGATAGTATGTCTATTATCCTTGGTAGACCTTTTCTTAATACTGCAGGGGCTGTTATTGATTGCAACAAAGGCAATGCCACTTTTCATGTTAATGGTAATGAGCATAAGGTACACTTTCCGAGGAAACAATCTCAAGTTCATAGCATCAATTCTATTAAAAAGTTCCAACTATTATTATTGGAGGTTTTGAATTTCCTCTCCCTACTGTCAAGAAAAAGTATGATATTCTTATTGTTGGGGATTTTCATATCCCTGTTGAGGTAACTTAGTGTTATTCAAAATTTCTCTGGTTCCGTGTTATTCGGAATGAGTTTGTTAACAAGACTTGATCAACCTTGTTAGTGGATTCATTTTGATGATCACGAGATGGATGAAACTAGAAGGCACAACCTTGTGTACGCTCTTTTTACTTTCTGTTATTTAGATTAAATAAAGCAAAAATAGTATTATCCGTCTGTTTTCTGAATTAACCGTGCATTAAAAAAATAGTCCAAAAATAAAAGTGCTCCAAATGCCCTGCAAATTTAGTATGATTTTTTCTGGAATATTTGAGGATTTTAGGCACTGAAATCACTGCAGGAGGGGCAAGCACCAGGCCACGAGAGTGGAGGGCGCCCCCCCCGTATAGGGCACGCCCCCTATCTCGTGGGCCCCTGGTGGCCCCCTTCACTTATGCCAGCACCCACACACTTCATCTTCTACCCAAAAAATCCCCATCCAGCTCAAGCATGAGTTCTAGCTCATTTTCCTGCGATTTTTGATCTCCCTGCTCAAAGCTCCATTCACAAAACTACTTTGCGAGATTGTTGCTTGGTATGTGACTCCTCCATTGGTCCGATTAGTTTTTGTTCTAGTGCTTTATTCATTGCAATTTTTTGCTGCATAGGTGACCATGTTCTTGAGCTTGCATGTTAAATTTTTGAGGTCCCAAGCAATTCCAATGCATGATATAGGCTCTAGGCACTTGTAAGAATAGTTGCTATCAATCTTATTTAGTTTTATTCACTTTTATTTTGAAGTTACTAAATTTCAGAAATTTTCAGAAAATGTTGAGGAAACTTTTGAGGGGCTCTTCTAGCCAAAGCTCTCAGGAAAAACAAGCCAAAGAGAAGGAAAAAGCCAAGTATAATCTTCCTCGCTTAGCGAAAGTACGGTCGTGTGAATGGCCATGTGAGGATTTCTTGAAAGAAGCTGGAATTCATGAAGATTTTTATGCTCTAATCGAGACTGCAGGCCTCACCGGTTTCATCAACGACCGAATCAATCAGTATCTCTTACTTACGAATACTTTCGTGCAAAACTTTTATTATTATCCTAAGAAGTCACTGCCTGCAGTATCATTTCATTTATATGATGAATTCAAAGAAATGTCTTTACGTCATTTTTGTGTGGTATGTAGGATACCTTATGAGGGAGAATTAGAGGAACCCCATCGTGAAGATGTGGGTGGCTTTGTTAATACTATTGTTGTAGAGGAGCCAAAGAAGGGCTCTGAGGCAAAAGTCTCTAGCATACACTTTCCTGTTTTACGCTACTTTGCCATATTTGCTAGTAGATGCTTGATTGGTCGTGGAAATAGTGGAAACTTGAGCGCTCGTGATATTATCATTCTTCAACATGCTTTGCTTGGAGACAATACTTTTAGTATGGGTGCCGTCGTTGCTAAGCGGCTAGCCCTGAATCGTACAAATGGCCCCATATTTCGAGGTATCTATGATGCACATCTTGCTAAATATTTTCAGATACCCATTAGGCACCATGAGAAGGAGGAGATAAAATTGCCTCCTCACATTTTAGATTACAAGAGCATGGTAGCACACAAGTTTATTATTGACAACGAGGAAAATATGCTCTTGTATAAACTTAGATTCAATAAGAAACACATTGAGATTATTATTTTTCCTGCACCTCTGTTGTTTGATTTGCTTGCAGAAAACTTTCTTGTCACGCCGGAAGCGGTGAACAACCATCGAGCCCAAGTTTTTACTCCAGAACCTGAACCTGAGCTAGACCCTTATCGTGCATCGTCTGTCCAGTGGGATCCGGAGATGACCAGCCAGTGGTATCCTGATTATACCTCCCAGTACACCGGGGAGAGTAGCGGCGGTCCTTGGTATTAGACCAACTTAGGCCAAAAGCCTAAGCTTGGGGGAGTACGTATTTCTCACCGACTTTACATTCATGTTCACACACTAGTTGTCGGTGCTCATACTCTTTCATTGTATTATCCATGTTAGTTTAAATTTCTTTTTCTAGTTTTATTCTTGTGTGTTTGATAAACTTTAAGAAAAACCAAAAAAATTTAGTTAGTTTAATTTCCATGCTTGTAGTAGCAATTAAAATGAAAACCCAAAAAGATTTCTAGTTCTTCTTCTTACTTGTTGGGAGCTTTCCGGTGTAAATAGTTTTATTTTCTTTTCTTTCTTTTGGGGGTCGAGAAGACCATATTGAAAATGCTTAGTGGCTCTCATATGCATGATTGTTTATTTAACTTAGAGCCCATATTACCCTGTCTTCTCTCTTGAGTTGAATGCTTGCAGATTCCAGCTTAGTCCAATGCACGTGCACTCTTATTATTATACACATCGTTCGGTCGTGCAAGTGAAAGGCAATAATGACGATATATGATGGACTTATTGGGATGAGAAAAGCTGGTATGAACTCGACCTCTCTTGTTTTTGTAAATATGATGAGTTCATCGTTTCTGAGTCAGCTATTATGAAGTAAACATATTTGCAATGACATTTAGAGATTATAGTTGCTTGTGCCATGCTTGATTAGCTATGAGTTATAATGGTTTACCTTGCATGCCAACATGCTATTAGAATGATTATGATGTGATATGATGGGATGGTATCCTCCTTTGAATGAATTGAGTGACTCGACTTGGCACATGTTCACGCATGTAGTTGAATCAAATCAACATAGCCTTCATGGTATTTATGTTCATGGTGGATTATATCCTACTCATGCTTGTATTCGGTGTGAATTAATTTTAATGCATCTTTATGACTGTTGTCGCTCTCTCAGTTGGTCGCTTCCCAGTCTTTTGCTAGCCTTTACCTATACTAAGCGGGAATACTGCTTGTGCATCCAAACTCCTTAAACCCCAAAGTTGTTCCATATGAGTCCACCATACCTTCCTATATGCGGTATTTACCTGCCGTTCCAAGTAAATTTGTATGTGCCAAACTCCAAACCTTCAAATGAAATTCTGTTTTGTATGCTCGAGCAGCTCATGTTACAACTAGGGCTGCCTATATCTTCCATGCTAGGTGGGTTATTCTCACGAGGAGTGGACTCCACTCCTCATTCACGAGAAAGGGCTGGTAACCGGGATGCCTAGTCCCATGATCCAAAATGATCAAAGCAAATCAAAATAATTAAACAAAACTCCCCCAGGGTTGTTGTATGTTGGAGGCACTCATTGTTTCTAGCAAGCCATGGATTGATGCTTGTTGGTGGTTAGGGGAGTATAAACCTTTACCATTCTGTTTGGGGACTGCCTATAATGCATTTAGTATGGAAGATACAACCATCTTATAGTTGTTGCGTTGACAGCGAAAGTATGCCGCTCAAAATGTTATTCAATCTCTATTTTAAAATCGAGCTCTGGCACCTCTACAAATCCCTATTTCCCTCTGCGAAGGGCCTATCTATTTACTTTTATGTTGAGTCATCACCCTTCTTATTAAAAGCACCCGCTGGAGAGCACACTGTCATTTGCATTCATTACTATTGGTTTATATTGGGTATGACTTGACTGGATCTCTTTTACCATGAATTACAATGTTTAGTCAGTCCTTGATCTTTAAAGGTGCTCTGCATTAATGTTTTGCGGTCTCAGAAAGGGCTAGCGAGATACCATTTTGTTATATCATGTTATGATTATTTTGAGAAAGTGTTGTCATCTGAGTTTTATTATTATGGCTCGCTAGCTGATTATGCTATTGGTATGAGTAATTGTGAGACCTAGGTGTTATTGTTAGTATGGTTAGTTCATAATATTTGCTGAAACTTGAATGCTGGCTTTTCATGTTTACAACAACAAGAGCAAACAGAGTTTGTCAAAGTTTTTCTTTATCACTTTCAGTTTATCAACTGAATTGCTTGAGGACAAGCAAAGGTTTAAGCTTGGGGGAGTTGATACGTCTCCAACGTATCTACTTTTCCAAACACTTTTGCCCTTGTTTTGGACTCTAACTTGCATGATTTTAATGAAACTAACCCGGACTGACGCTGTTTTTAGCAGAACTGCCATGATGTTGTTTTATGTGTAGAAAAGAAAAGTTCTTGGAATGTCCTGAAAATCCACGGAGGCACTTTTTGGAATTAATAAGAATTTCTGGGCGAAAGAAATACATCAGGGGGGCCAGGGCCTGTCCACGAGACAAGGGGGCGCCCCCCTGTAGGGCGCGCCCCCTATCTTGTGGGCCCCCTGGACCTCCACCGACCTCAACTCCAAATCCATATATTCACGTTCGGGGAGAAAAAAATCAGAGAGAAAGTTTCATCACGTTTTACAACACAGAGCCGCCGCCAAGCCCTAATCTCTCTCGGGAGGGCTGATCTGGAGTCCGTTCGAGGCTCCGGAGAGGGGGATTCGTTGCTGTCATCATCATCAACCATCCTCCATCACCAATTTCATGATGCTCACCGCCGTGCGTGAGTAATTCCATCGTAGGCTTGCTGGACGGTGATGGGTTGGATGAGATTTACCATGTAATCAAGTTAGTTTTGTTAGGGTTTGATCCCTAGTATCCACTATGTTCTGAGATTGATGTTGCTATGACTTTGCTATGCTTAATGCTTGTCACTAGGGCCCGAGTGCCATGATTTCAGATCTGAACCTATTATGTTTTCATGAATATATGTGTGTTCTTGATCCTATCTTGCAAGTCTATAGTCACCTATTATGTGTTATGATCCGACAACCCCGAAGTGACAATAATCGGGATACTTCTCGGTGATGACCGTAGTTTAAGGAGTTCATGTATTCACTATGTGCTAATGCTTTGTTCTGGTTCTCTATTAAAAGGAGGCCTTAATATCCCTTAGTTTCCGCTAGGACCCTGCTGCCACGGGAGGGTAGGACAAAAGATGTCATGCAAGTTCTTTTCCATAAGCACGTATGACTATTTACGGAATACATGCCTACATTACATTGATGAATTGGAGCTAGTTTTGTGTCACCCTATGTTATAGCTATTACATGAGGAATCGCATCCGGCATAATTATCCATCACTGATCCATTGCCTACGAGCTTTTCATATACTGTTCTTCGCTTATTTACTTTTTTGTTGCTATTGTTACAACTACTACAAAAACCCAAAAACATTTATCTTTACTTTTGCTACTGTTACCTTTATTATCATACCACTTTTGCTACTAAATACTTTGCTGCAGATACTAAGTTATCCAGGTGTGGTTAAATTGACAACTCAACTGCTAATACTCAAGAATATTCTTTGGTTCCCCTTGTGTCGAATCAATAAATTTGGGTTGAATACTTTAACCTCGAAAGCTGTTGCGGTCCCCTGCACTTGTGGGTTATCAGTACTCGTCCCATGGACTTGCTTACCGAACGTGATCATTTCCAGACCACAAACATGATGGTCTCAAAAACAAACTCGTGATCCTTACGGCAATCACAACCCGACCAATACATGGCCCGTGATCCTTACAGCGATCACAACCCGACCCATACATGGCCCGTGATCCTTACGGCGATCACAACCCGACCAATACATGGCCCGTGATCCTTACGGCAATCACAACCCGACCAATACATGTCCCAACTCAAGACGACGGCCTTACTGCCATCCTCAGTTCAAACTTAGTGTGCAAATTTATTAAGTGTTGACCCATGGTGTACCCTACTTTCGAGCGTGTCCGTAACTGTGGACTCGGCTATCAATAGATTAATACACTCTGCAGAGGTTAGTACACTGTACCCACACTACAGAACCCATGGCCTCTTACTCCATTCGGGTGGACCAATGGCATTCCGACAAAACCATTTCATTGTCATGACACTCTCCCGGCCACTCCGAATCAGTCCCCATAGGGCTAGTCCTGGGTGGCCCCGTGTCTAACTCCACACACCTCGACCACCATCGTGGCCACGATCCACTCTGGGACCCGGTACCAAAAGTTAACTTAACAACAGGCTCACAAGGTTATGCCTGCCTACCGGGCCAGGGTACAGCACGCCCATAACCTTCCCTAGAGGGAGGCACCGACCAGAGGCATGACAATGAAACGCATTAAGACCGTCCCATACCAGCAAATGTGGTTGCACTGGGAAAGACTCGTTTCAGCGGCACAATGACCCGGTCAACAACATATTCAAGTTGAGTTACTTATCAGGTTCAACTTAAAGTGAAAATAATCGGTGTCATACTTAACACATGCATCACATAACCATGCAAATGAGTAAATCAACCACGCTCCCACGGAGCCATCATCAACTCAAGATACTTCTCTGGTTAAGATCAAACCTCACTTAAACCAGAATCATTTCTAGCAATCTCATCATTTTTCATCATGCAAGAATAATAATCAAACTAATTATTAAACTCCATGACCATATCATTTATTCATTACTCATAACTAAGTTCTTCTTAGCTTATCAACAAGATTTACTTCAAGCTTTTTGTAAATCAAGCATTTTAACATGACAAGCATCTAACAGAATATAATTATCATATAAATAATTTAAATACATGAATATTCATAAGTTCAAGTAGGAAAATCACAAATATTGAAGTGGCACTATGAAAATGTTGTTGTGGCTTGCCTTAGTGCTGATGAGGTTCACAAATCTCCTGGTGATCCTCAAGACAAGCTTGCTCTTCTGAAAATAAACAAAACCACAAAAAGAAAACATCAAGAAACCTTCTGAAAATTACCAGAAACTCTAGACAGCAAGGAAAAATCCCATCTTTTGGGTGCTGTTAGATTTTTGGACAAAGAACGCAATGCAAAAAGAATCAATGCATTTGGACTTATAGATAAAAAGTTATGGCCATTTGAAGTTTCCTGGATTTAAATGAATTTGAAAATAAAAATAATCAAACTGGGGGGTGACATCGAAGGCGTAAACACCCAGGGCGCCACCACTCATACCGCTTCGCGCGCATAATGAGTGGCTGACTAGCGGGCCCTGCTAGTCAGGCCAGAAGGAGGGGAGAGGGAAGCAGAGGGAGGCGGCGCTTCGCCGGAGCACACGCCGGCGACGAGGCTTCTTGGGGTCAAACGAGAGGGGGGATCAAAGGAGAAGAAGGTTGCGCACCTGCCCGTACCCGTACCGCAGCTAGAGGTGACCGGACGGTGTCGGAATCATCCTCTCTAGCGGAAGCAGAGGGCGGAGGTTGCCAGAGATGAAGACAACGGTGGCTCGGGGCGGCTCCAGGGGCTCCAGCAGGGTGGGATGGCCTCACCGAAGAGTGGCGGAGGCCCTGGCAGGGTCGCCCTGGCCTGGGAGGGGTCGAAGCTGCGGGGACGATCTGGAGGGGAGCGCCGGCGACCTCGGGCTTCGGGACGGCAGCCCGCGGCCTGCCCGGCCGGGCTGCGGCTTCTACTAGCTCGTGGAGGGTGTGGGAGCAGTTGCGGGTGCTCCAAGAGGCTGGGGGTGGCGGCTTTTATAGGCGGGCGGCAAGGAGGGCTTGGGCTCCGCCGGAGGACACCTGTCCACGGCGTCCGGCGACGCACGGCGCCAGATAGAGAGGGGGAACACGACGGAGGTCACGCAGGAACTGTTTGCGGGCGCGGACGAGCACAAGAGCGAGGGGGAAAGCGACGAGCATAGTGCGCCGCGCACTGTGTCGTTGGCCGGACCGTGCCCGTGCTCGCTGCGGTGAGCTCCGGTGTCGGTGTGCGCCAGGAGGGAGCTAAGGGGGTGGAGACGAGGATGGTGGCAAGGCATGGCATGCTTTGGCCGGCTGGGCAGTGAGCACGCGCTCAATAGAGCGTTGGGCGACATGCAGAGCGCGTGTTTTGCATGCCAGCACGCCCGGACGAACACGGTCACCGTGTGAACCGTGACATCAGGCCACCCTAAGCGCTAATCAAGATGTCTGGCGTGTAGTCCTTAGTAGATTGAAGTGTTACCACGGTTTGGCTTGGATCCAGGTGCAGTAGAAATGAATTTGTACTGCTGGCAAGTTTCTAGACAGTAACTTTAGAGATTTACTGTGGTCAAACCACTGGGAGTTAAGGGCTGAGCTTTGGGGTTTTACTTACACTTACTAAGGTAAATAGGCACAGGAAAAACCAGCTACAATGGAGCTAGTAAAAAGGTAGTTGCTGTAGAAACTACCATTTCTGTCCACAAATGACTTTATTTTCTGTGGCCAAAATATTCCAAAGAGTGGTGAAATATTTTTTCTCAGAAAGGTGCCCTAGGGTTCAAAGAATAATTGGGATTTTTCTCAGGATTTTTGGGGCAAGAAAAATTAGGGTTGCTTTGGAGCACAAAGGGCTAACTAGGGTTTTGAAGGGCAAAATGAATATTTTTCATTTAATAAAAATATTCCAAGCAATATTTTGAGATGCTCCTGAGGTGAAATGATGGTTTTGAGGAGGAGAGGGAGCACTTGGGTGAAAATCAAAGGGTACCCAAGTGGTTAAGTCCAAATGAAATGATTCAAAAACTTCAGATTCAAAACCAACTCAACTGAAACCAAGCAAAGAAAAGAGGGCAAAAACCAGGCTGTCACAGGGATAGATTGGTAGGAAAAGACCATCGCTTGTCCCCGACTGCCACTCATAAGGAAGACAATCAATAAATAAAATTATGCTCCAACTTCATCACAAAGCGGTTCACCATACGTGCATGCTACGGGAATCACAAACTTCAACACAAGCATTCTTTAAATTCATAATCACCCAACTAGCATGACTTTTAATATCACTACCTCCATATCTCAAAACAATTATCAAGTATCAAATTGATCATAGCATCCAATTCACTTCCTATGATAGTTTTTATTATACCCAACTTGGTGCCTACCATTCTAGGACCAATTTTATAACCATAGCAAATACCATGCTGTTCTAAAAGACTCTCAAAATAATATAAGTGAAGCATGAGAGACTAGCAATTTCTAAAAAATTAAGCCACCGCTGTGCTCTAAAAGATATAAGTGAAGCACTAGAGCAAAAACTATCAAGCTCAAAAGATATAAGTGAAGCACATAGCATTTTCTAATAAATTCTAATCAAGTAGGCTTCTCCCAAAAGGTGTGTACAACAAGGATGAATGTGGTAAACTAAAAAGGAAAGGCTAATATAATACACGATGCTCCAAGCAAAACACATATCATGTGGCGAATAAAAATATAGCTCCAAGTAAAGTTACCAATGAACGAAGACGAAAGAGGGGATGCCTTCCCGAGGCATCCCCAAGCTTAGGCTTTTGGCTATTCTTGAATATCTTGGGGTGCCATGGGCATCCACAAGCTTAGGCTTTTTCCACCCCTTATTCCATAGTCCATCAAAGCTTTAACCAAAACTTGAAAACTTCACAACACAAAACTCAACAGGAAATCTTATAAGCTCCGTTAGTGAAAGAAAACAAAACCACCACATAAGGTACTGTAATGAACTCATTCTTTATTTATTTTGGTGTTAAACCTACTATATTCCAACTTCTCTATGGTTTATAAGCTATTTTACTAGCCATAGATGCATCAAAATAAGCAAACAACACACGAAAAACAGAATCTGTCAAAAACAGAACAGTCCGTAGCAATCTGTAACTAAAGCAAACTTCTGGAACTCTAAAAATCCTACCAAAATAGGAAGTCCTGGAAAATTTGTTTGCTGATCAGAATCAAAAAGAATCAACGCAAAATCACGTTTCCGTGATTTAACAAAACTAATTTCGTGCGTGCAAAGTTTCTGTTTTTCAGCAGAATCAAATCAACTATCATCATAGGTTATCCTATAGGTTCTACTTGGCACAAAGACTAATTAAAACATAAAAACACATCTAAATAGAAGGTAGATGCAAAATTTATTACTAAACAGAAACAAAAACAAAAAACACAAATAAAATTGGGTTGCCTCCCAACTAGCGCTATCGTTTAACGCCCCTAGCTAGGCATAAAAGCGAAGATAGATCTAAGTAGTGCCATCTTTGGCACTAAATTCATAAGTAGCTCGCATGATAGATTCATAACATAATTTGACTTTCTTTCTTGGAATGTAATCCATGCCTTTCTTTAATGGAAATTGGAATCTAATATTCCCTTCCTTCATATCAATAATCGCGCCAATTGTTCTAAGGAAAGGTCTACCAAGAATAATAGGGCAAGAAAGATTGCAATCTATATCAAAAACGATAAAATCTACGGGCACCAAATTTCTATTTGCAACAATGAGAACATCATTGCTCCTTCCTCTTGACTTTTTAATGGTGGAATCTGCAAGGTGCAAATTTAAAGAGCAATCATCAAGATCATGGAAACCTAGAATATCACATAAAGTTTTCGGAATCGTGGAAACACTAGCACCCAAATCACACAAAGCAAAACACTCATAATCTTTAATTCTAATATTTATAGTAGGTTCCCACTCATCATTAAGTTTTCTAGGTATAGAAACTTCCAAATTAAGTTTTTCATCATGAGATTGCATCAAGGCATCAATGATATGTTTGGTAAAAGCTTTATTTTGACTATAAGCATGAGGAGAATTAACAACGGATTGCAACAAGGAAATACAACCTTCTAAAGAACAATTATCATAATCAAATTCCTTGAAATCCGAGATAGTGGGTTCAATGCTATTTAAAGTCATGACCTCTCCAATCCCACTTTTACCAAATTTAGCATCAAGATCTAAAAACTCCGAATTATTGGGACGCCTTCTAACTAAAGTTGACTCATCTCCAGTCCCATTATTAT
>NC_041391.1:403575905-403591772 GCF_002162155.2 Triticum dicoccoides | reverse complement strand
AAGTCATGACCTCTCCAATCCCACTTTTACCAAATTTAGCATCAAGATCTAAAAACTCCGAATTATTGGGACGCCTTCTAACTAAAGTTGACTCATCTCCAGTTCCATTATTATCAAGATTCATATTGCAAAACAAAGATCTAATAGGAGACACATCAATAACTTTAAGATCTTCATCATTATTTTCACCTAATTTTTCTGGTTTGGCAGCCATCTTATTGACTAAGGTAGCTTGCTTATCATAAATTTTGGTTATAGAATTTTCAAGCCGGATAATTTGAGTGTTCAAACCATAAAATTCTTTAGACATATCATCAAGCTCCTTATTCATAAACCCCAAAAAACCTTTTTGTTCTTTAAGCTCTTTTCTGAAGAAATTATTATGCTCAAATTGCAAAGTCATAAAGCTTCTAATATTTGATTCAATCTCTTCCATCCTTCTAAGAAGGTGGTTGGTATTCTTAGGCAAAGCCATAAGGACAAACAAGCACACAAAGAGACAAGAGAAAAAGAGAAGAGAAGATTGGGAAAGAAAGGGCGAATAAAACGGCAAGGGTGAAGTGGGGGAGAGGAAAACGAGAGGCAAATGGCAAATAATGTAAATGCGAGGGAGATGAGTTTGTGATGGGTACTTGGTCTGTCTTGACTTGAGCGAAGACCTCCCCGGCAACGGCGCCAGAAATCCTTCTTGCTACGTCTTGAGCTTGCGTTGGTTTTCCTTGAAGAGGAAAGGGTGATGCAGCAAAGTAGCGTAAGTATTTCCCTCAGTTTTTGAGAACCAAAGTATCAATCCAGTAGGAGGCTCCTCAAAAGTACCACGCACCTACACAACCAAATAAAGAACTCACAACCAACGCAATAAAGGGGTTGTCAATCCCTTCACGGCCACTTGCGAAAGTGAGATCTGATAGAGATAGTATGATAAGATAAATATATTTTTGGTATTTTAAAATATAGATGCAAAAAGTAAAGATGCAAATAAAAGTAGATTGAAAGCTTATATGATAAAAGATAGACCCGGGGTGTCGGTGTACTAGAGTAGGGGTACCCTAGTATCCCGAACTTGTGCACGGGCAGTTGCAGCACCCCGCGGCAAGGCTTGCCGGGTGACCGCCAAGGTCCTCCGTGGTTCCTTTGGAGCCATTCAAGAACAAAATATTCAAGCCAAGGAGACAAGGCCCCGGCAAGAGGAGCTTGCCGGGAAGGCCAACCAAGGCATCTCAAGGAACTTGCCGTGACGCGCCACGCGTCCCGGCAAGGCCCGGTGAGCGACAAGCTTCCAGACGCGACAAGACAACGACCGCGGCAAGGCGCTTGCCGCGGCAAACTACCACTCTGTACCCGCGCTCCAGCACATCCACCAATGTGTCGCCCTGGGACCTTTCCAGGCGCGCGTGGCAAGAGGCTCTGCGGCCAGCGGTGTGCGGTGGCAAGCAACACTGACAAGATTGCCATCGTGGCGACCGGTGGCGTCCCTGACGGTCCCTTTTTGCACTATTTGGGCGACGTAGACGGGCATTTAATGCCTTTGTCCCCTGCCGTCAGGGTTAGGTATGATACATTGTGCAGGTAGTTGTACCAACCGCAATTCCTTTTCCATTTTTACCCTTGTCTACGTTGCCACCTGTCGGAGACCCCTTTAGCATATAAAAGGAGGCCCATGCGCAACGTAGAGGGGGGTTCGAAGGCAGAAAAACACTCACGCTCGGTCTCGTTAGCAGCTAGTGTGTACTGTAGCACTCAGCGCTCCCGAGCAAGAACTCAATACACTCAGACATGCAGCAGTAGGAGTGTTATCTCTCCGGAGAGCTCCGAAGCTGGGTAAACTGCTCGTGTGCTTCGCCTCGATCCGCTCTTCGTGCGATCTCCGCCCCCCGCCGAACCGAAAGGGGCTCGGTCCGCCGGTCCCATAAGTGTTCATGGATCAGTTTCCCCGTCATCTTTGGCGCGAGAAGATAATGGTGTGGACCAAGCGTTGTTCGAGGAAGTTTCGCCTTATCAGGAAGCAAACGACAGAAAAGCTAAGTTGCTAAAGTTTGAGCAATCAGTTTAAAAAAATTTAAGTTATCTTCCTCGAACGACCGTGCTTTGTATGGAAAACCTGTGCGCGGAGGAACCAACTCGTAGCTAGTTGCGCCCTTACTTTGTTTCGAGTCTGCTCAACAACTTAAGTGAGCTGCGACTAGTTGCGACAAGGTTTCTTGTCGGTAGCGGCACCGCCAGCAGGCTGCTGACGTCCCGCACCCAGCGCTCGCGGCTAAGGTGCCTGCGCCGACAAGTTCCCTAAAAGCGTAGGGCAAAAACATACAAAGGAAGGAATCAAGTAAAGGAAATAACATAGCAATCGCTACCCAAAATAGAGTCATATTACAAGATAGCTTGTCGCAGCTCTAACAGATTGTTCTCATAACTTGACCAGCAGCGACAAGAAAAAGAGAAAATGGGCGGCCTAATCTACGCGATCGCCCTCAACCCTCTTGATCCCGCTCACCTTGTCCACAATGGGTGCGACAAGGGTCTTGAGCGCTTCCAGATCAGCATCCGGCGGCAAGGTCCTGAGGACGTTGGTGAGGTTGAGGCCTGGGTTGCGGAAGGCCACCTTCACCAGCACCTTTTGAAGAGCTCCCGCGCAGATCTTGCGCGACTCGTCGGCCAGCTGCTTTGGGATCTTCTCTCGGTGTCGCTGGAGGGCCGTCGCCACGCCTTTGAAGAACAAGCTGAGCTTGGCGCTGGGTTGGAGGTGCTCATCGGAGGAATACCCGAGATCCTCCATCCCCAGCTGCGCCAGCTCCCTATCGATGGCTTCGGCAACATCCATGAGACCCTCGGTCCAGTGCTCCACATTCTCCCTAAAAGTGTTCTGGGCGGCAGCAGCACTAGCCAGCAGCGCCTCGTCGGCCTTGATCTTCCCCTTCAAGGCCACCTCCTGCTCCCTGGCGCTGTCCAGCGTCTTGGTCAAAGTAGTCAGCTTCAACTCAAGATCTGCGTTGGAGTCCTTGGCGGCGCTAAGCTCCTTGCTCCTCTCGGCGAGACGACCCTGCAGCTCGCCAAGGGTGTAGGCGTCCTTCTCGCGCTCACGCTTGAGCGCAGCAAGCTCCTCACCGCTCACCTTGAGATCGGCCTCCAGCTGCGCCACTTTCGTCTCCAGCTCCTTCTTGGCGGCCTCGGCAGCTGCGGCAGCATCCTCTGCTTCCTTGAGAGCCCCGCCGAATGTTTGCTCGCGCGCGGCAAGCTCCTCCTCGTGGCTGTCAAGGTTAACCTTCCGCTGCACCAACTCGCCTTCCTGCGCACACAACTTCTCGGTAGCAAGCCGCTGTTGCTCTTCAACTTCAGCCTTCTCGAGGAGGAAGGTTTTACGCTCCTCGGCGAGTTGCTCCCACTCCTCTGCCAGGGACCAAAGAGCTTCCTGGTTGAGGCCCCGGAGCTCCTCCGCGCGCTTCTCGATGTCCATTCTCGCCTTCACGACAAGCGCTTCTCGGGATACCAGCTTGGCCTGTCGGGCGCGGTAGAGCGACAACAGCTTCCGCAGCAGCTGCTCCTCCTTAGGCTCGCCGCTGCTGCTGCTCGGCGCGTCGACCAGCGTCAGCCCAGCGGAGGCGAGCAACTCTTCATCAAAGATTTCTCCTTCGATCGGTGCCCTGGAGCTCGACGCCCAGGGGAGCTTGATGAAGACCCCATCGCCGGCCTTCAAATAGGCGCCGGGCTGGGGCTCTTCGGAGCCTGACGCTGCAGCAGCGGCGGAGGGATCGGCGGTCGGCGTAGCGCCTGACGCTCCTGCGGCCTCGGGGCCGTCAGTGCGATCGCCGGACCCCTCGCCAGCTTCTGCGGCGGCAACTTTGGTGGCCTCTCCGCCGGCGGGATCATCAGCGTCGGCTTCTTCTTCGGTGACAACAGCGTCGTCGGTATTGCCGCGCGCGTTCTCCTCGCCGGCGACCTCGGTTTCCATCGGCTCCGAGGCAGATGGACCTGACGACCAGAAAAGGAAGAAAAGTCAAGCAAATATTCAAAAATAAAATCAGAAGAAGAAGAACCCAAGGGAAGTTTTCAAGCAAGAGGATTACCTGTACTAGGATCTACAGTCGTGGTCTCCGCCACCGGGGGGTCCCTGGTGCTGTCCCTTGCCGGAGAACTGTCCCTTGCCGGAGACTTCTCCCTTACCGGAAAATTCTCCCTTGCCGGGGAATCCTCCCTTGGCGGTGTAGTCGAAGCAGATGGCATGTCGGGAGCGGTTTCCGGGCACTCCTGGTGAGACTGCTCTGCTCCTACGCAAACGAATAGTCAGATGTCAGCAAAGAAAGAGCACCCATGCGCGCCTAACAGCAGGAAGTAAACCATATACTTACGCTGGGGGCTGCGCTGGGGGCTGCTTTGGGGAATAGTTGCCGAGTCCGGCAAGGTGGTCTCGGACACACCCCCTGCTGTCGCGGTGGGTTCGTCCTCGATGACAATCACCGGGACCTTGGCTCTCTTTGCCGCTCTCTGGGGCAAAGTCCTGAAAAGGAATGGGGTCGGAGTAAGGCAAATCAGATACAAGACAAAACAGCAAGAATTGAAGAACTACAAGTACAGCAAAGAATCTTACTCTTCCTCTTCCTCGTCGGAGCTGAGCGCGGAGAGGTCGAAGTCCGGCCCACCTTCGGCGCGACAAGGCGGAGGAGTAGGTTCCCTTAGCCGCTTGGCGGGAGCAGAAGCGGTGGTCCGGGAGGGCCCCGCTCCAGTTGTCACAGCGGCATGAGGTGCTCCCGTGGCAACAGTGCTTGCCACGGTGGAGCGCGTCGTGCGGGGTGGCGGCTGTTGACCTGTCTGCCACCCCGCTACGTCCCCGGCCTTGCGGAGACGCCTTCTTGGTGGAGCTGGGGGCTCCGCTTGCGGCGAGCTATCTAAAGGTGAGAAAGAGGAGGAGTCGATCTTCAATGAGTCGCTCGCGCCCTCGGCAGGCTCGCTCGACTCAGCTTCAGGCCCGACAAGCTCTCCCTCGCCGGCAAGCTCCTCTCGCTCGGCAAGGCTTGCCGCCTCTGCTGCCTCTGCCTCCTCCACGGTGAATCCAAACTCGCCCGCGGTAGCGGCTGCCGCCGCCTCTTCCAGCCTAGTGGCGATGCGCTGCATCTCCGCATCGGTGGTGTCGCGAGTAAGGCTCTTCTGTTCATCGGAGCGGACCGGCATTTCTACCAAGCCGTCAAAGAACTCCTGCACGACGTCGTCTGCAGGCTCTTGCCAAGTTGGGACAATTCCATGCGAATCGCACAGCAGCATCATTGCACGGATGCGGTCGAGTGAGGAGTTGTTGCACAGCGAAACGACACCCCTCGGCAACCTAAACACTTCGGGATGTTGAGGGTCGTGCTTGAACAGTTCCAGGACCATCGCGTCCAGTTCCAGGACAGTGAAGTTGAAGTTGAGGCCCGGGCGTAGCCTCATGATATCCGCCGCATTCTGGAACTCCCAGGCGGGTCTCCTCCTCTCCTGCAGGGGGGTGATGCGGCGACAAAGAAAATCTGCGCCAACGGCGCCTACGGTGAGCCCGGCAAGCCTGAGGCGTAGGATCCGGGTGATGGCAATCTTTAGCCTATCGTCTTCCGGAGCCACGTTGCTCCAATCGTTGTCGCATGCTACTGGGGCTTGGCGCTGGGCGGTAAATGGCTGCGGGTTCTCCTCGACAATCCAGCACCTGTCTGCTGTCCATTCATCCCACTTGCTGCGGAGCTCTCCCTCCAGATAAGCTTCCTTCTTGCCAGTTCTCGAGATCCAGGCGATTCCGCCGGATAAAGGCTCCCCTCTCTCAACTCGGGGCATAAAGAAGTGGCGAAAAAGAGCTACATTTGGATAGACTCCGACAAAGTTTTTGCAGAGATGTGCGAAAACTGCCATGGTCAGAACGGCGTTGGGGGTGAAGTCAAGGAGGCGGAACCCGTAGGTGTTCATAACGTCACAGAAAAACTCAGAGAAAGGCGGGCAGAGCCCGCGGTAGAAGAACAACGCGAAGAAGGGATATCCATTCGGAGCCAGTTCCGAAGCGACAGCTGAGAGTACCTTCGTGCGTGGATGCGCTCGCGTCTCCGTCGACCAGAAGAGGTAGTAATACTCCCTTAGCTCCTTCGCGGCGAGCTGAGGGGGGAAGGTTGCCCGCTCCTTTCGTAGCGCCGCGAGCCGCTGCGCCTCGGCCGACTTCACAACCTTCCCGGCTTTCGGAGCCATGGCGGAGGTGGTGAGAGAGATCGACGGCATTGGTGGTGCCAGTGGCGATGGGGGGCGGAGCGCTGCTCTCTTTCAGCTTTGGGAAGAAGGGGGGAGCCGCGGAGATTTTTTGAGATTGGGGTAGCAACCGGCGAGATGGGCGAACTGCCCCTGTTTCCCCTGCTTATAAAGAGGGAGGGGGCAGACGTTCCGTCTTTCCGAATAAAGAAACCACCCACGATCTCTCCCATGACGCCGCATTCGACACGTGCCGTTCGAGGAGGGCGCGGTGGATACAGAGTGAGATACGGTGTAACCCAGGCCGCGCGTGCCCGTGCCCTGTTTTGGGCCTGGCCCAACAGCGCTCGGCACCGTGTGTGGCCCAGGCCCGGGGGCTCCTGTCGGTGTACTAGAGTAGGGGTACCCTAGTATCCCGAACTTGTGCATGGGCAGTTGCAGCACCCCGCGGCAAGGCTTGTCGGGTGACCGCCAAGGTCCTCCGTGGTTCCTTTGGAGCCATTCAAGAACAAAATATTCAAGCCAAGGAGACAAGGCCCCGGCAAGAGGAGCTTGCCGGGAAGGCCAACCAAGGCATCTCAAGGAACTTTCCGCGACGCGCCACGCGTCCCGGCAAGGCCCGGTGAGCGACAAGCTTCCGGACACGACAAGACAACGACCGCGGCAAGGCGCTTGCCGCGGCAAACTACCACTCTGTACCCGCGCTCCAGCACATCCACCAATGTGTCGCCCTGGGACCTTTCCAGGCGCGCGTGGCAAGATGCTGTGCGACCAGCGGTGTGCGGTGGCAAGCAACGCTGACAAGATTGCCATCGTGGCGAGTGGTGGCGTCCCTGACGGTCCCTTTTTGCACTACTTGGGCGACGTAGACGGGCATTTAATGCCTTTGTCCCCTGCCGTCAGGGTTAGGTATGATACACTGTGCAGGTAGTTGTACCAACCGCAATTCCTTTTCCATTTTTACCCTTGTCTACGTTGCCACCTGTCGGAGACCCCTTTAGCATATAAAAGGAGGCCCATGCGCAACGTAGAGGGGGGTTCGAAGGCAGAAAAACACTCACGCTCGGTCTCGTTAGCAGCTAGTGTGTACTGTAGCACTCAGCGCTCCCGAGCAAGAACTCAATACACTCAGACATGCAGCAGTAGGAGTGTTATCTCTCCGGAGAGCTCCGAAGCTGGGTAAACTACTCGTGTGCTTCGCCTCGATCCGCTCTTCGTGCGATCTCTGCCCCCCGCCGAACCGAAAGGGGCTCGGTCCGCCGGTCCCATAGGTGTTCGTGGATCAGTTTCCCCGACACAGGGGGCATAGGTTTCACTAGTGGCTTCTCTCAAGATAGCATACGTATTATGGTGGGTGAACAAAATACTGTCGAGCAATTGATAGAAAAGCGAATAATTATGAGATTATCTAGGCATGATCATGTATATAGGCATCACGTCCGCGACAAGTAGACCGACTCCTGCCTGCATCTACTACTATGACCCCACACATCGACAGCTATCCAGCATGCATCTAGAGTATTAAGTTCATAAGAACATAGTAACGCATTAAGAAAGAAGACATGATGTAGAAGGATAAACTCATATATGATATAAACCCCATCTTTTTATCCTCGATGGCAACAATACATTATGTGCCTTGCAACCCTTTCTGTCACTGGGTAAGGACACCGCATGATTGAACCCAAAGCTAAGCACTTCTCCCATGGCAAGAAAGATCAATCTAGTAGGCCAAACCAAACTGATAATTCGAAGAGACTTGCAAAGATAACTCAATCATACATAAAAGAATTCAGAGAAGATTCAAATATTTCTCATAGATAAACTTGATCATAAACCCACAATTCATCGGATCTCGACAAACACACCGCAAAAAGAGTTACGTCGAATAGATCTCCACAAGAGAGGGGGAGAACATTGTATTGAGATCCAAAAAGAGAGAAGAAGTCGTCTAGCTAATAACTATGGACCCGAAGGTCTGTGGTAAACTACTCACAACTCATCGTAAGGGCTATGTTGTTGATGTAGAAGCCCTCTGTGGTCGATTCCCCCTCCGGTGGAGCATCGGCAAAGGCTCCAAGATGGGATCTCGCGGATACAGAAGGTTACGGCGGTGGGAAGTGTTTTTCGTTGGCTCCCTGGATGTTTTCAGGGTACGTAGGTATATATAGGAGGAAGAAGTACGTCGGTGGCCGCTCGTGGGGCCCAGGATATAGGGGGCGCGCCCAGGAGGGGTGGGCGCGCCCTCCTATCTCCTGGCCGCCTCGTTCGCTTCTTGACTTGCACTCCAAGTTCTCCGGATCACGTTCGTTCTAAAAATCACGCTCCCGAAGGTTTCATTCCGTTTGGACTCCGTTTGATATTCCTTTTCTTCGAAATACTGAAATAGGCAAAAATACAGCAATACGGGCTGGGCCTCCGGTTAGTAGGTTAGTCCCAAAAATGGTATAAATATGTAAAATAAAGCCCATAAACATCCAAAAGGGGTAATATAATAGCATGGAACAATCAAAAATTATAGATACATTGGAGATGTATCACGGGACAGCCCGCATATCCCACATATCTGGCTAGTCTATCCGTGTGTGATCACAAACACTAATTATGCGGGTTTTTATGTGGGCACCGCAGACAGCCCGCGCCCACTTGCAGCCTGAAGCCATCGGCACACGCGCGGCCGACATTGTGGCCTTTTTTGCTGGAACCAATTCGTCAGCGTGCCATGTGCTGGCGATGTTTTCCTGCACCCGGCAAACGGTGACACTGGAACCAGCGTCCGAAGATGTTTGAACCGGAGCGCAAGATGCTGCAACCACTGGGGCACGACCTGTGGCATGATGAACGTTGGCCTGCTTGCTCTCCGATGACGATGGCTTGGTGCCATGATGGGCTCGAACTGTGAGAAAGTGGTGTAGCCCCGAGGTGCTCTGGCGGGTGGCGAGGGGGGGCGTGAGGGAGGGGCGGGCGCACCATGGTGAAGTTTGTTTCAGGGTGCGAGGAGGAAGACGGGAGGTTTTTTCCCGAATACGCTAAGGTAGCATATCATTGCATTGATAGGAGGGGTAGAACAATTACAGGGGTGGGTCGTAGTCGCGTACACACAAATGGCTAGACTAGGACCCGAGTAGAGTACAAGACATGGGGATGCTCAGCCCCAAAATAGCAAATTCAGTTTACAAGATTGTGCGTTGTCATCCCTCGGTCTCCTGCCGCGGCCCAGGAGCGAGCTTCGTCTTTGATGGCTATAGTGACTGCAGCAGAGGAAGGGGCTACTTTATCGAAGATGATCGCGTTTTGGTCCCTCCAAAGCCACCAGGCCGTGAGGGCGGCAATGGTGGCCAAACCTCGACGCCGAGAGTCGGGGGTAAGCTGCAAGGCAGCAGAGAGCCAGACAAAGTAGTTCGTGGAGCCGTCGGGGGCAGCAGTTGTTCGGGAGCATCATGAAAGGATCTCATGCCAGCTGATGCGTGTGAAGGTGCAGCCCACAAGGATGTGGTGCAGCATCCCGGGCTCCTGCAAGCAGAAGACGCACGCCGGTTCGTGCGGCAAGCCTCGTCGAGCTAGTCTGTCCGCAGTCTAGCATCAATTCAGGGAGGCGAGCCATATGAAGAACTGAACCGAGGTGGGGGTGCCGGTTTGCCATGCGAGGCACCAAAATTCCGAGGAGGTAGAGCCTAGTAACAACGCATTGTAGCAAGAGGAGGCAGAGTACACTCCGTTGTCGGTCCAGCGCCAGCGTAGGAGATCAGGGCGCGGGGAGAGCATGACGTGACGTAGGCGGCGCCATAGTCCGACGTGCTCCACCGCAGCGGCAGGGCCAAGGGTACCCTGAATGTCAGAGATCTAGCAGCAATCAATGAGTGCTTCGGCGACCGTGCGGATGCGGCGAGTTCGCCTGGGGACGATGGCAGCGAGAGCGGGAGCACGGTCGAGGATGGATTGCCCATCAAGCCATGGATCATACCAGAAGCGACAGGTGGTGCCATCCCCAAGTGTCCAGGAGGTGGAGGCACGGAAGAATTGGAGTAACTCGGGGTCGTGGGGTAACTGTATATGTGACCAGGGCCTCGAGGGGTCAGTGGCCTTGAGACATAACCAGCAAATGCGGAGTGAAACACCCGTGTGGTGGAGGTCTCGAATGCCTAAGCCGCCCAGCTCGATTGGGCGACAGACTCGTGCCCAGCTAACCAGACAGGAGCCGGAGCACGCATCCTTGCGGCCGTGCCAAAGGAAATCACGAAGGACTCGGTTCGCCTGCTTGAGGATGACGGGGAAGAGGGCCATGGTGAGAAGCAAATGCACCGACATGGCGCTCATAACTTGCCGGACTAGAGCCAGGCGCTCACCGCGGTTGAGTAGGGTGGCCTTCCAAGTGGTGAGTTTGCACGAGAGCTTCTCGATCAGTGGTAGCAGGTGCGAGTTGGCCACCTTCCGGAGAGAAAGGGGTAGACCGAGGTACTGGATGGGGAAAGGAACCACCGGGCAAGCGAGGGCAGTGCCAATGGAGCTCGCGGTGTCCTCAAAACACTGGATCAGCGCGGAGAGGCACTTTGCGAAGTTAGTGCGCAAGCCAGAGGCGGCCCCAAACAAGTCCAAGAGGGTGCTGATCGCGGAGAGCTCTGCCGCATCAGGATGGCAAAAAATGGCCACGTTGTCGGTGAAGTGCGAAATGCTCGAGGGGGCATGCCTATGCGTCAGCCGCTTGATGACGCTGCGCTAGATGGGGAACTAGAGGAGGGTGTTGAGCATGTCGATGACGAGCATGAAAACCATGGGAGACACGGGGTCGCCCTGACGAAGGCCTTGGCCATGCAGGATGGGAGGGCCCGGCACTCCATTGATCAAGACGCGCGTCGAGGCCGTCGAGATCAGGATGAAAATCCATTCACGCCATCGGGGACCAAAACCTATGTGATGGAGCACCTGAAGTAGGAATGGCCAGGAAACTGAGTCGAAGGCACGCACAATATCCAGCTTGAGAAGAACTCGGGGGTGCTTGAGTTGGTGTAGTTGGCGCGCGGTTTGTTGGACGGGGATGAAATTGTCGTGGACGCTCCTCCCAGCTATGAATGCTCTCTGTTTAGAGGAAACGAGCTCACCGAGGCGCGACGCCAACCAGAGAGACAGAACCTTGGCGAAAAGCTTTGCCACAAGGTGCATGAGGCTGATCGGGCGGTAGTCGAAGAGGGACGAGGCATTGGGCCGTTTGGGCAGCAAGGTGATGAGAGCTGGAAGGCCTAGCCATTTAGGGCATAGAGCTTGTCGAAAACCTCGCAGAGATCCTCCTTGATAATGGGCCAGCAAGCACGCAGGAACTCGGTCGTGAATCCGTCCGGACCGGGTGCCTTGCCAGAGGGAAGCCGCTTGATTGCCTCCCAGATTTCATCGAAGGAGAAAGGTTGTTCCAAGGCGGAGAGGTCAACAGAAGGGTCGCCAATGGCCGCCAGGTTGAGGGTAGCACCACGTTCCGCATGCGTGCCTAGCGAAGAGGAGAAGTGTGCAAAAGCGGCCAACGCCATATCGGCATCACCCGACACGTGAGTCCCGTCAGCAAGGAGCCCAAAGATATGATCTTGTTGCTCCGATGAGAGGCACAGATCTTGGAGATGGCCAATGCCGCCTCGCCAGCCCGCAACCAGCGCAGACGGGCACGTTGGCGCGCAATAGAGCACTCAAGAGAGGCGAGCCCGAGGTATTTGCGTTTGAGCTCATGCTGGAGCCAAATCTCGGCGCGGGACAGGCGTCGGGTGTCCTGGGCCTCGTCGAACCGAGCGATGAGCTCATGGGCCACTCCTAGCTGGGCAGCGAGATTACAGATGAAGAGGGAATTCCACCTTTGGAGGCTACGCGCAGTGGCCCGAAGTTTAGTGAAAACGCGCCTGAAGGGATCTGGTTCCGGAGTTGTCGAGTGCCAAGCAGTCTGCACAGTTTGATGGAAACCATCAAGGGAGGGCCAGTATCTCTGGAAGTGGAAACGCCTGCCACCAACAGTCCTGATAGCGCAGTCGAGGAGAAGGGGGGAGTGGTCCGAAGCTGCGGAGGCAAGGCAGCGCAGAAGGCAGTGCGCGTGGTCGAGCTCCCAGGAAGGGGTGCATAGCACACGATCGTTACGAACGAGGGTCGGACTGTCTTGCTCGTTAGACCACTTATAGCGCCTACCATGCAGGTAGACATCATGTAGTCCATGGTCAGAGATGAAACGCCGGAACGGGTTCATGGTGCGCCGGTTGATGCGGTCGTTGTTCTTATCGCGGGCCGAAGTAATCATGTTGAAGTCGCCACCCAAAAGCCATGGCCCAGCAATGGAGGTACGGAGCTGCTGCAGCTCGTCAAGGAAGGCGATCTTGGCATCATCCCCTTGGGGGGCGTACATGCCTGTGATCCACCAGTGCGCTCCTCCGGCAGTGGGGGACACCACGGCAGAGACATGGTGGTCGCCGTGACCGGGTTAGAGAGGGAAATCACCATGCTGTTCCAGGCTAGAATGATGCCACCGCGGGTGCCATCCGCAGGTAGCCAGAAGAAACCGTCAAAGGAAGGGCCGAGAGTTTCACACACAATCGCGGGCGAGACCGAAGCAAGTTTAGATTCCTGGATGCAAACGATACATGGGGATGCCGATGAGATTACAGAGCAAACGGCCGCGCATTTGGCCCCGCTATTAAGGCCACGCACGTTCCAGAAGACGGCCTTAAGGTTGTCATCCATAGAAGGGGTTGGGGGGCGGTGTAGACGGCAACGCACGTCACACTCATGCCACCGAGGGCATGGCAGGGGGGGTGTCGTGAGAACATCGAGGACTGACTATGGCACGTGCCACCCGTAGAAATCGGCGAACATGCGGACAACGTCCGCGGCTAGGGGTTGCTCGAAAAGCTTGTTGTATCGGTCCATGATCGCGTCAGAGACCGGTTCATCGTCATTTATGAGGCCCAAGTGGAGGAGGACACGCTTGGCCTTGGCTTCAGAGTCCAGGCCCCGATCGGCTCTGGCAATGCGGGTGCTGCGGCGAGGCGTGAAGTTGGGAGGGAGCGGCATGCGACCTCAACGAGGCCCCGAGATGGCAAGAATAGGTGACACCGTGGCGCTGATGGAATTGAGGAAGCCCAGCAGGTGCGCGGTGGCGGTGGCGTGGGCAGCCTGCATGGCAGTAGAGGGGCCAAGGAGACGTGGAGCATTCTGGGCCAAGAGAATCAGCGAATGGACCTGGCCATGCAGTGGCGAGGAGGGCGCCACTTGGGCCATGGGGCCCGCAGACGCGGCCGGAGAAGCTGGCGATGCGACCGAGTCCAGCGGTGGAGCAGATGGGACCGCATTGGTCTCATGGCCCGCAGAATCAGCCATCAGCGAGAGATCTTCCTAGGGATTAGAGCCAGCGTCGATCTTGTCAATGTGGGGAACCGCCAACAGCTCGGGGCTGGCAGGCCGTGGAGTGGTTGTGCCACTGTCAGCGCGGGATTCCCCGAGCAGGATGGGACGGTGGGGTCAGGCACGGGGGCAGCGCCAACTAAAAGCGGATCGAAGGGGGTATCTAGGGAAGGAGACAACACAGCCTGCCGGGCAGGAGACAGGAAAGGGTCTGGAGTCTCCTCAGCCAGGGCGTAAGTGCCAGGTGGCGAGCTCAGAGAGGGTGGAACCCGCAGCGGATCATGCGAGCTGGCGCGGTGTAGCGACCAGACTTCAAACAGTCTGATCTCTGTGCTTTAGTGTCATCCCTGGATCAGTAATACTGACACGCACAGTACTTGAAGGATTTATAACAGAGTAGCAATCACACACTTATTACATCGAATGTATCCAAAAGAGAGCTTATTACAATAATTAAGGCTTAAGACCATCTAATAACGATAACAGCGGAAGGCTTGGAAGATAAGCGAGTCCATCAACTCCAACGGCATCACTGAGTATAAGACCACGACCTAAGGCACCTTACCCGTTGTCTGAAAAGTCTGCAACATGAACGTTGCAGCCCGAAAACGGGTCAGCACATGGAATATGCTGGCATGTAACACAAAGAGAGTAATGAAAAGAATAATGCTATACTACATGCATATATAGCTGGTGGAAAGCTCTATGGTTACAGTTTTGCATAAAGCCAATTTTCCCCTACTGCAAAAGAATAAATTTTATTTAACTATCATGGTGGTTGTTAAACATTGACAAGGTTCACCCAACTCAATCCCAATTAAGCATCATAATTAAACCCAACAAAATTAATTAAAGTAACATGATGAGATTCACATGATAATCCAAGTACTAGATACTCAAAACGTCCATAACCGGGGACACGGCTAACCATGATTAGTTTATACACTCTGCAGAGGTTTGTGCACTTATCCCTGCAAGACTCAATCTCCTTCGTTGGAATTCTCGCACTACATGGTGTTTGAGAAAACGGATGACCGAGACATAGCCTTTCAGAAGTGCTGGCACCTTACGATCGGGTAGACAGTTACACCTACTTTCCCCAACATCTGCTAGTCTACCACTGTAAGAGTTCACACGACTTAATCAACTATGCTAGTGCCCATAGTAGCTTGCGGCTGCACACGGAACTTTCTAGCATGAATAATCTCATGATCCCTTTGAGCCTGGGTGGCGGTCCATAAAGAGAAATACAGGCAATCCCTGGAATCCCAGGTGCCTCAATCCACCCAGATGTGTATTAAAGTTGCCACCTTAAATAAACCCTTAAATTAACAATCTCACATCTGCCATGGAAACACTCACCCAATCCACGTCTACTAGCATAGCATGGTAATATAAGCAAATGTAGAAGTAACTCCCAAAGGTTTGAAAGTAAACAGGATATAGGTACTACCTCAACTACATCCCAAACCCACATGTTAATCAGATCCTAATCATGCAATTGTTTGAGGATTGGTCTAATGCAATAAAACTGGGTAGTAAAGAGGTATGATCAAAGTGTTACTTGCCTTGCTGATGATCCGTGAAACCTAGAGATTCAAAGTAGCAAGCGGCGCACTCCGGGTACTCTATCGCAAACAAACAAGCATACAATAAGTACTCATCTAAAGCACAGGTAAAACTCAAATAAGATAACTAACCAGAAAGTTCAACTTAAGAACTCCGGTGTGCAAAAAGAATCAAATCAAACGAAGCAACGAAAGTCAAACGGCGAAAAAAACAAGCTTCATTTACTAATCTGTACCTAAGTCAAATTTTACAGTAGCAAAAACTTGTTTGAGTTGGTTAAATGGAAAGAGGGTTTCGAGACAAAACTCTAGGCGCTTGAATCGCCTGATTCCGATAAACGAGCGAAAAGATAAACTAAAACGAAAATCAGATTAGAAATCTCGATCTGGAATAACCGCGGAAAATCCCAGAAAAAGAAAAACTGACGAACAGTCTAACGAACGGACGTTCGTTGACTGCAACACAACGGTTAACTCATCCGTTAGAACGAACGAACAAGCGAACGCTCGCTAAATAAATAAACCAGGAAAAAAATTAAAAAAACGATCTAGAAAAAATATATAAAAACCTAGGGTTTTAAAAAAATGAAACGGTTTTCTTTAGAAAACCGGGTCGGCGGGCGGCTACCTCAGCTCGGGCTCCGGCGAGGTCCGGCGGCTTCGTCTGGGCTCCGGTGGGGCGGCGGGGCTCCGGGCGGCGGCGGGAGGCGGTGGCTACGACGGCGAACAGCGGCGGCGG
>NC_041391.1:403567294-403575446 GCF_002162155.2 Triticum dicoccoides | reverse complement strand
TGAACGGCGGTGGTGGGAGGCGAGGCGGGTCGGGTGGCGGGGTGGGGCGGGCGGTGGCGGTATTTATAGGAGGGGCGGCGGCGTCCGGCTTGGGGAAGGGGGCGCCGGGTCGGGGTCGGCCTCGGGAGGTGTGCCCCGGCCGGACTCACCGGCGGTGGCGCGGACTCCCGCGGGGGAAGGCGGCGACGGCGCGGGCCTGGCCTGGCTCGGCTGGGCCTTCGACCCAGTCGGGCACGCGGACATTTTTTTTTAAAAAAATTCCGCCGAAACTAAGAAAAATTCTAGAAAATAAAATAAAATTCTAAAAATGCCAAAATAAATTTTCACCGTCTAAATAAAATATTTAGAGCAAGATGAACATTTTCTTGGCCCTAATATGCAGTTTTGAGAAACATGCAATTTTCCTAAATTCAAATAAAATGGCGAAAAACTCTGAAATAAAAACTTATTTGATTTTATTATTAAATCCTCAATATTTCTTTATTTTGGGAAAGTCATTTTATTCCCTCTCTCATGTTTTTATAATAGAAATAATTGAAGATAAAATAAATAAAATCAAATGATCCTATTTTCAAAATTTGAGAAAACTCAAATATGAAAATAACGAAATTCCCAACTCTCTCTGTGGGTCCTTGAGTTGCGTAAAATTTCTAGGATCAGGCCAAAAATACAATAAAACATGACATGCAATGATGATCTAATTTATAACATTCGAAATTGAAAATTTGGAATGTTACAAACCTACCCCCCTTAAGATGAATCTTGCCCTCGAGATTCGGGTTGGCTAGAAAATAGGTGAAGGGTGGTCCTTCAGCAGATCTTCCTCTCGCTCCCAGGTGGCTTCATCCTCGGTGTGGTGGCTCCATTGAACTTTGCAAAACTTGATAACCTTGCTGCGGGTGACTCGGCTGGCATACTCGAGAATTTTGACTAGTTTCTCCTCGTAGGTTAAATCACTATCCAACTGAATCGCTTCCACCGGCACTGTATCTCTCAACGGTACATCAGCCATCTCTACGTGGCACTTCTTCAACTAGGAAACCTGGAACACGTCATGAACTCCTGACAATCCTTCGGGCAATTCCAATTTGTAAGCAACTTCTCCCATAGGCTCCAAAACTTTGTATGGTCCCACAAAACGTGGCACTAACTTTCCCTTAACTCCAAAGCGCTTAACTCCTCAAAGTGGAGATACACGAAGATAAACTCTGTCTCCAACTTCGTAAGTTGTCTCCTTGCGTTTTGAATCTGCATAGCTCTTTTGCCTGGACTGGGCTACCTTGAGCCTATCACGAATCAACTTCACCTTCTGTTCAGACTCCTTAATCAAATCTAGTCCAAATAACTAACGATCTCCAACTTCATCCCACAACAACGGTGTTTTGCACCTCCTTCCGTACAAGGCTTCGAAAGGGGCCATCTTCAAACTGGATTGATAACTGTTGGTGTAAGAGAACTCTGCATAAGGCAAATTGTCGTCCCAACTAGATCCATAATCTAGCGCACAAGCTCTCAGCATATCCTCCAAAATCTGATTGACTCTCTCGGTCTGTCCATCTGTCTGCGGATGAAAGGTTGTACTGAACTCTAGCCTGGTAACCAATGTTTCATGCAACTGATTCCAGAACTTTGAGGTAAACTGGGTTCCTCTATCTGATACAATGCTCCTCGAAACTCCATGCAGACATACGATCCTGGTCATGTATATATTTGCCAACTTAGCACTAGTGTAAGTGGTCTTCACTGGGATGAAATGAGCTATCTTCGTCAAACGATCGACTACAACCCATATCGAGTCATAGCCTAAACGAGTCCTGGGCAATCCCGTGATAAAATCCATCCCTAGCTTATCCCACTTCCATTCGGGTATCGGCAATGGCTGTAGCAATCCTGCTGGCTTCTGATGCTCTGCCTTCACTCTCTGACATACATCACATACTGCTACATACTCCGCAATATCCTTCTTCATTCCGGTCCACCAGAAAGTGTCTTTCAAATCCAGATACATCTTGGTATTTCCTGGGTGAATCGAATACGGCGAATCATGGGCCTCCTGCAGAATCAACTTCCTGATCTCCGGGTCATTAGGCACATAAACGCGGTCCTCAAACCATAAGGTATCATGCTCATCCTCACGAAACCCCTTAGCTTTTCCTTTGATCATTTTCTCCTTTATAGCGGCGGTCTCCTTGTCAGTCTTTTAAGCTTCTCTGATCTTATCCATCAAAGTCGACTGAATCTCCAATGCTGCAACATAGCCTCTCAGAACTATCTCTAAACATAGCTCACAAAGATCCTCGTCTAACTCCTTTGGTAACTCTCCGGTCATGAGTGTTTTGACATGGCTCTTGCGGCTCAACGCATCGGCTACTACATTAGCCTTTTCGGGGTGATAATGCAATCTCATATCATAATCCTTGATGAGCTCCAACCATCTCCTTTTCCTGAGATTCAACTCCTTCTGTGTGAAGATGTACTTCAAACTCTTGTGATCCGTGTACACCTCACAATGGTTTCTGATGAGAAAATGTCTCCATGTCTTCAATGCATGCACTACGGCTGCTAACTCCAAATCGTGTGTAGCGTAATTCAACTCATGAGGTTTAAGCTGTCATGAGGCATACAAAACAACTGTTCCCTCCTGCATAAGCACTGCTCCAAGGCCTCGACGAGAAGCGTTGCAATATACCTCGTAATCCTTGCGCTGGTCTGGTAAAATCAACACTGGTGATGTGACCAAATGTTTCTTCAACTCTTGGAAACTGGCCTCACATTCCTCAGTCCATAAGAACTTGGTGTCCTTCTTCAACAACTCTGTCATGGGCTTCGCAATCTTCGAAAAATTCTCAATGAACCTACGGTAGTATCCTGCAAGTCCAAGAAAACTCCGGATCTCTCCAACTGTTGTTGGGGCTTCCCAGTTTGTCACAGTGACAACTTTGGTGGGGTCTACTGCTATTCCTTCTCCGGATATAACATGTCCGAGGAATCCAACTTCCTTTAACCAAAATTCATACTTGCTGAACTTTGCATATAAATGATGTTCTCTGAGCTTCCCGAGTACCAAACGCAAATGCTCCTTATGCTCCTCTTCGTTCTTCGAGTAGACCAAAATATCATCAATGAACACCACGATGAACTTATCCAGAAACTCCATAAACACCTTGTTCATCATGTTCATGAAATAGGCAGGCGCGTTAGTCAGACCAAAAGACATAACGCTATACTCATACAGCCTATACCTGGTGGTAAAAGCCGTCTTAGGTATATCCTGCTCTCGAATCTTCAACTGGTGATATCCTGATCGCAGATCGATCTTGGAAAATACCTTAGCTCCTTGCAACTGGTCAAACAAATTGTTGATCATCGGCAACGGGTACTTGTTCTTGATTGTCACTTCGTTCAATCCTCGATAATCAACAACCATCCTCAATGATCCATCCTTCTTCTCCACTAGAAGCATTGGCTATCCCCAAGGTGATGAACTTGGGCGAATATAACCTTTATCCAGTAACTCATTAATCTATTTATTAATTTCCTCCAAATCTTGTGCGGGCATCCTGTACGGTCTCTTAGATATCGGCCCTGTGCCTGGCAAAAGCTCAATCAAAAACTCAATGTCTCTATCCGGTGGCATGCCTGGCAACTCTTCTGGAAATACATCAGGGAAATCCTTCACCACTAGTACTTCCTCCTGTACAACTCCTGATAAGGAATTTACTTGAGTCCTCTTCGGCTCATGTCGTGATACATACTTAATCCTTCTTCCTTCTGGGGTGGTAAGCAAAATCGACTTACTGGCGCAATAGATGTTTCCTCCACACATCGATAGCCAATCCATAACCAGAATCACATCCGAACCTTGCGATTCCAGAATGATTAAATCTGAGGGGAAAACATGCCTACCTATACTCAATGGCACTTGAAAACATCCTCGACTGGCCATGTACTCCGCTCCTGGTGAGCTCACTAGCATAGGTGTTCTAAGAACCTTGGTGGGCAGTTTATACTTATCCACAAATCCCCTTGATATGTATGAATGTGATGCACCAGTATCAAAAAGAATGACTGCAGTAAATGACTTAACCAAAAACTTACCTATTACTACATCTGGCTGGGCTTCAACCTCCTCCACGTTAACGTGGTTCACCTGTCCCCTGTTGAAAGGGTTCGGCTTCTTGCCAGAGCTTCCATTGCCATTTCCATTCTTAGCTTCAGGACATTCATTGGCATAATGTCCAATCTTCTGACACTTGCAGCAAGTGACTTGGCTCAGATCCCTCTTGGCTGGGCTAGATGGGTAGGTACGGTTCTGGCCGTTGCTTCCTCCATTCCCATTACCATTTTTGGGGCCACTATGATTGTGTGAGCTCCCTCCTCCATGGGTATGCTGAAAATGTCCTCCCGAATTCGGGGTAAAACAGGGCTTCTGCTGAGCTCCAGAATTGTACTTCCCTTGTCCATACTTCCTCTTGCGGTTGTCAATCTGTTGCTGTTTCCCTTCGATCATGAGAGATCTATCTACCAACTCCTGGTAGTTGTTGAAGGTTGCTACCATCAACTGCATACTCAGCTCATCATTCAGTCCTTCCAGAAACTTCTCCTACTTAGCTGCATCCGTAGCAACGTCATCTGGGGCATAATATGCTAGCTTACTAAAGTCATCCACATGCTGGCCAACTGTACGTCCTCCTTGGTGCAAGTTGCGAAACTCACGCTTCTTCATGGCCATAGCTCCTACTGAAACATGAGCAGTACGGAAAGCCTGCTGGAACTGGTCCCATGTGACAGTGTCGATAGGATAAGTGGCTGTGAAATTCTCCCACCATGATGTTGTGGATCCATCAAGCTAATGTGCGGCAAAACACACCTTTTCCGCATCTGTGCATCCTGCAGTGGTCAACTCCCTTCCTGTCTTGCGGAGCCAATCATCTGCAACTATCGTCTCGGTGCTACTAGAGAACACCGGCGGATTCAGTCTAAGGAAACGGGTTAAGTGATCAATAGGTGGTGGTGGTGGTGGTCGGTTGTTGTTGTTGTTGTTCCCCTTATTCTGATTCTGGACTAGAAGTTGCATCAATGCATTCTGCTGCTGGATCAACTGAGTGAGCTCCGGTGGGAAAGCAAATCCATTGTCACGTCTTGGACGCATGTGAGGGTTTAGAAAAGATGAGAAAATAGAATAGAATGAGGTCTATGGAGAAAACACTACCCATATGCACATGAGACAATTTCAATCAATATCACTTCAATCAATTCAAACAAAGGCATACAACGGTCTAACTATCGTTACAAGAGTGCTCGGACTATACTATATACATGGGGGGAATTCTACTACTGTTATGGTGGTCGACTAGAAAAACTGCTCGGTTGAAGACTCCATGATATCTGCTCCAGCTTCATCAACATAGTCATCATCGCTATCGCCGGGGTCCAAGTCGGTGTCGTCGATGATGATGTAGTTCTCTGGACAAGTGCAATCATTGTCTTCTCCTCCAGTCGCGGGGAATCCCATGAATACCTTTAGCTTCTTCTTCAGATCATCATTCCTCTCCACAAGCATTGCTATTTCCTCCTCATATCCATCGCATGTAGACTTAAGTTCTTATTCCAGCTCCGTGATCTTGGTCATAGCCTTCTTCAAGTCTATCATGCCTGCGCACATCTGGTTCTCCTGGCAACAAATGTGCTGGTTTAACTCCTGAATGAAAGCTGCAATTGATCTATCCTTTCTGGTGCTGATCATCTCCCATTGCTCATCTCGGCGCCCACAAATCTGGTAAATAGTATCCTTAAGATCGTTGTGGTAAACTTCTCCAATGCGTCCCATGGTGATGTGGGCTGCCATGCTCTTTCCTAGACTCCAGGTTGGTGCATCAAAGGAAAACTCTACGGGCTCAGTGACGGGCATGAACGTCCTTCCTGGAACTTGAACTTGAATCATCCAGCGCTCCTCTTCAGGTAAAGTGGCGATGTAGGTCCCGGTGAAACTTGGTACTCCGATGTTCAGGTACTTAGTGACTTCCTTCAAGTGGCGTCCAAAAGGTATATCTTCATCCGGTTGCGTGAACTTGTTCCTTGCATCCGCCATCCTAAAATAGTAGAAAAGATGAGGAGTCAGAAATGAGAAGAGTGAGTAGTGTTCTAGGGCTTTAGCTTAGTGGTCGTGTCCTACAGTCAGCCTGTGCTCTGATACCATCTTATAGCGACCAGACCTCAAACAGCCTGATCTCTGTGCTTTAGTGTCATCCCTGGATCAGTAATGCTGACACGCACAGTACTTGAAGGATTTGTAACAGAGTAGCAATCACACACTTATTACATCGAATGTCTCCAAAAGAGAGCTTATTACAATAAATAAGGCTTAAGGCCATCTAATAACGATAACAGCGGAAGGCTTGGAAGATAAGCGAGTCCATCAACTCCAACGACATCACTGAGTATAAGACCACGACCTAAGGCACCTTACTCGTCGTCTGAAAAGTCTGCAACATGAACGTTGCAGCCCGAAAACGGGTCAACACATGCAATATGCTGGCATGTAACACATAGAGAGTAATGAAAAGAATAATGCTATACTACATGCATATATAGCTGGTGGAAAGCTCTATGATTACAGTTTTGCATAAAGCCAAGTTTTCCCTACTTCAAAGGAATAAATTTTATTTAACTATCATGATGGTTGTTAAACATTGACAAGGTTCACCCAACTCAATCCCAATTAAGCATCATCATTAAACCCAACAAAATTAATTAAAGTAACATGATGAGATTCACATGATAATCCAAGTACTAGATACTCAAAACGTCCATAACCGGGGACACAGCTAACCATGATTAGTTTATACACTCTGCAGAGGTTTGCACACTTTTCCCCGCAAGACTCGATCTCCTTCGTTGGAATTCTCGCACTACATGGTGTTTGAGAAAACGGATGACCGAGACATAGCCTTTCAGAAGTGCTGGCACCTTACGATCGGGTAGACAGTTACACCTACTTTCCCCTACATCCGCTAGTCTACCACTGTAAGAGTTCACATGACTTAATCAACTATGCTAGAGCCCATAGTAGCTTGCGGCTGCACACGGAAGTTTCTAGGATGAATAATCTCATGATCCCTTTGAGCCTGGGTGGCGGTCCATAAAGAGAAATACAGGCAATCACTAGAATCCCAGGTGCCTCAATCCACCCAGATGTGTATTAAAGTTGCCACCTTAAATAAACCGTTAAATTAACAATCTCACATCTGTCATGGAAACACTCACCCAATCCACGTCTACTAGCATAGCATGGCAATATAAGCAAACGTAGAAGTAACTCCCAAAGGTTTGAAAGTAAACAGGATATAGGTACTACCTCAACTACATCCCAAACCCACATGTTAATCAGATCCTAATCATGCAATTGTTTGAGGATTGGTCTAATGCAATAAAACTGGGTAGTAAAGAGGTATGATCAAAGTGTTACTTGCCTTGCTGATGATCCGTGAAACCTAGAGATTCAAAGTAGCAAGCGGCGCACTCTGGGTACTCTATCGCAAACAAACAAGCATACAATAAGTACTCATCTAAAGCACATGTAAGCTCAAATAAGATAACTAACCAGAAAGTTCAACTTAAGAACTCCGGTTTGCAAAAAGAATCAAATCAAACGAAGCAACGAAAGTCAAACAGCGAAAGAAACAAGCTTCGTTTACTAATCTGGACCTAAGTCAAATTTACAGTAGCAAAAACTTGTTTGAGTTGGTTAAACGAAAAGAGGGTTTCGAGACGAAACTCTCGGCGCTTGAATCGCCCGATTCCGATAAACAAGCAAAAAGATAAACTAAAACGAAAATCGGATTAGAAATCGCTATCTGGAATAATCGCGGAAAATCCGAGAAAAAGAAAAACTGACGAACAATCTAACGAATGGACGTTCGTTGACTGCAACTAAATGGTGAACTCATCCGTTAGAACGAACGAACGAGCGAACGCTCGCTAAATAAATAAACCGGGAAAAGAAATAAAAAAACTGATCTAGAAAAAAATATATAGAAACCTAGGGTTTTCAAAAAAACCGAATCGGTTTTCTTTAGAAAACCGGGGCGGCGGGCGGCTACCTCGGCTCGGGCTCCGGCGAGGTCCGGCGGCTCCGGCGGGGCTCCGGGCG
>NC_041391.1:403529380-403567058 GCF_002162155.2 Triticum dicoccoides | reverse complement strand
GGGGAAGGCGGCGGCGGCGCGGGCCTGGCCTGGCTCGGCTGGGCCTTCGGCCCAGTCGGGCGCGCGAACATTTTTTTTTACAAAAAATTCCGCCGAAACTAAGAAAAAATCTAGAAAATAAAATAAAATTCTAAAAATGCCAAAATAAATTTTCACCGTCTAAATAAAATATTTAGAGCAAGATGAACGTTTTCTTGGCCCTAATATGCAGTTTTGAAAAACATGCAATTTTCCTAAATTCAAATAAAATGGCGAAAAACTCCGAAATAAAAACTTATTTGATTTGATTATTAAATCCTCAATATTTCTTTATTTTGGGAAAGTCATTTTATTCCCTCTCTCATGTTTTTACAATAGAAATAATTAAAGATAAAATAAATAAAATCAAATGATCCTATTTTCAAAATTTGAGAAAACTCAAATATGAAAATAACGAAATTCCCAACTCTCTCCGTGGGTCCTTGAGTTGCGTAAAATTTCTAGGATCGAGCCAAAAATGCATTAAAACATGATATGCAATAATGATCTAATGTATAATATTCCAAATTGAAAATTTGGGGTGTACACGGGGAGACCGGTCAGCAGGAGAGTTTGAACGGGGGTGGCGGCAGGTGCTGACGGAGCAGTAGCAGGTGCTGACGGTGGACTGCATGCTTTATCCAAAAGCGATGTCGGACCCAGCCTTTGGGAGGCGGGGATCCAAGGCATGGGCGGGGAGGCATCGGGGTGCGGCCCAGCACCCCCTGCCAACCACGGTGAGGAGGCGGCCGGCGGCCGAGGGGACAGGCGGCGTCACCACGACCAGAGCGTCATGAGGCGCCAGGAGATCGTCGGGGAGGGAACTCGTACCGCCGAGGCCAGGGGCCGGGGACCGGCGGCGAGCCAGGGTCATCACCATCAGCCCCGGTCGGGGGAGGGGGCGGCGGTGGGGACGGAAGGCGGTAGTCGTGGGTCTTCGAGACGTGGATCGACCCCGGAACCAAACAAGGGAGCGCGCGAAGCGCGATACACGGTCTGGGTCAGCATCCAGCGCAAGGCTATCCCACGACGACAGGAGTAGCTCGGACGAACGTGGGATGCCATCGGGGTTGGCCGTCCAGACGGAGAGGCGGAACACATACATGTCGCGGGGAGGCGAGGGCCAGGCCGTAGGAGGGGGCGGGGCAGAGCGGGCTGGGCGATGGGGAGGGGCTCCCATCCAACTAGCGGCGCTCGCAGGTCCGGCCCGGGCCCGGGGGGGCGACGGCGAGGTCATGGCGGCGGGCGCCGAGGGGCGCGACGGCGCAAGGGCTGTGGACGCCGGGGCCGGAGTGGCCACCGGCGGAGCTCGAGGCGAGAAGCGAGGAGCGAGGTTTGCCAGATTGGAACCGGGGCGCAAGCAGACGGGAGGTGCGTGGATAAGATCTAAATGGTCCAAGACGCGCCGATCATACGGCCGCACGGTGACTGCTCCCTTGAAATTAGATCGATCATGGAGTTGACTGTCCTCTCATCTATGGTACGCTGGCCAGTCGAACTTCATTTTGAGTTAATAAATTGCACCTTTTGTCAAAAATGTAATCTGGGGTATGCTGGCGAGGCACAACGAACCAAGCATAGGAACGCACTGCAGAGAAGAAAGACGAGAAACGCATATAAACCGGAGTATCTTACACAAGCTTTAATCGGCGCAGGATCTTTGTTTATCTAGTATACAAGTATAAAGGTAGAAGCTCATCGCTGCGCATTTGCACGCAAAGAGTAGATCAAAACTAACTTCCTGCTCTGCCGTTTGCTATCCCTCCCGTATTGAAACCACCCCCTGCCTGATGTGGTCAGGTCGGATTTTATTTTAGGCACCATCTTCAAGGCTTTCTTCTCCTCCTTTTTCTGTCTCTGCTTCTGCCTCTGCCTCTGCTTCTGCCTCTGCTTCTAATTCTTCTTCTTCCTCCTCCTCCTCCGCCACCTCCTCCTCCTCCTCCTCTTCTGGGAGAGCTTCTTGTGACGCTGCGGATCCTGCTGGCCCGGGGCCTTCGTAAGGTCCATGCTTCTGCAGACTCCAGTACATGATGCTTGCAGTAAGAGTGAGGATCATCTTGGGATTTACCTGACACAACAAAATGAAAAAGGCAATGTCACTGTTTGATCCTTGACTGGCCCAATGTTACTGTCCATCTCTCAAGTTAGCGCGAGAAACAATTTTTCATAGGCTACCTCCATTATGTCCTCTGGCAACCAGAACACGGTGCACCCGAGTTTCCTAGCAACAGTTATGATGTATGTTGCATTCATCTTCTTCTCGTCATCTGCAACAACAAAAGTGAATGACAACGGAAACGCGAAAAAATCTGAAACTGACTCAAGAATCAGAGCAAAGGTACACACCATCCTCCCCCTTCTTCACCATATTCCAGTCAACAACTCTACTTTGCACAGCGCTTAGAAGATCCAGGAAGAACATCCCATCTGATAAGCTCTTATCCTAGAGAATCAATCAACACAGCTGCTTAAGGCCATGTCCATGACAACACAAGTTAAATTTTAATAAAATGGGAATGCTGATCAACCTTGAAGTTTTCGATGTGAGATGTTTTTCCTGATTCCTTGACCTTATTATTCGCCCAGATTAGAATGTCAGCATCTGTAATCTCTTTGTCTTTAGAGTGGGATCTCAAGTTCTTTAGCAGCTGTAGGATGCTAGTCCTCATGAGTTGCCACAGGAAAGCTGACAGGGTATTATTTGAAATCAAATACTATACAGAATTCAAAATTAGAAACAGAAATAAGAGCAAGCTAAAGCCTACGCGGGGATTGTTTTTTTTACCAAGGATTAGCTTCTTGTTTCCTTGAACAATGTCATTTCCTGCTACATTCACAAGAGAAAAATTTAACTCCTTCCCAATTCTGATAACCTGATTGCAGTTCTCAACCTTCCTAAACGGCATGATAATTGGAGGTTTCGATGCTTGTTTCCAGATAACTGATCCTGGAGAAATTTTGTCAAGCACTTCCAGAAGAACCCATCTGGAAATGAACTTTTGTAAGATGCCAAAAATATATTTCAAGGCTAAGTTGCTAGTGGAAATGGGACTAACCCAGTCCTAACATCCTCAAATAAATTGTTCACGTAAGTTGCAATTCCAAGACTGTTGATCCACAAGCGAAATGCTCTCTCTTCCCTCGATGCTTCAACATCATCAGGGGTATCTTGGACGACAGGAGCCACCTTGTTCGATGATAGACCATTTCTGCACAGGTTTTAAATCATTTTCATAATACAATATGCATTAACCTGGACAAAATGTTTGAAACATCGACATTTGCACAGTTATATAGCTGTTTTGATTTATTTGTCTTCTAATACACAGATAACAGGTGGAACAATTCCTCACAAACTCATGATATTTCTTTTAGTTTCTTGCATTGCATACAACCCTAAGGGGCAAAACAGATTTATCAGAAGAGAGGACAAGGAGAGATCAGTACCTTTGCTGGAATATTTGTGCGACAAATGCCAAGTTGAGATTTGCTGAACCCTCATTAATATCTTTAGATGTTACATATCTTGTACAATCAAGCTTTTCGGCGGTTTCAAGTATTTTCTTTGCCCTTTCTTTAGGATCTGTAGTTTCTATCATGGTCGTTGAGCTATGCTCGGGAGCAAGGGCGCTGAGAAGGTAAGCATACGCTTCACCATCCTGCAAATACATCATACGATATAGCATAATGAAATCTTTTGCATTAGCATTTCTCAAAATGTCGTCAATATCATAGAATGATTTAACAGATCTATATAAACATGCCATAAAAGTCAGTGTTTATTCCAAGCAAAAACAAAAGTCACAGTATTTACCGTCGATATGAAAAAATTGCCTATCTCATGAAAAGACCCCCTACCCCTCGCGTCGCCTGCCCCTAGCGACGCCAGGGGCCCCGAAACCCTAGCTCCGCCAGCACCCTCTAGCGCCTCCTTCTGCCGCCGCTGCCGCCGGCATGGGCTGCGGTGGCGGCGGGCCCGGTGCCGAAGGCACCTGGGCGGGTGGGCGCGGTGGATCTCATCTGAGGCGGCTCCTCTCGTGCGATCCGAAGGCGGCGGATGGGGCGGCGACCCCAGGCCGTGAGGCGGTGGCCGAAGCACCATAGCCGGCGAAGCGGCGGCCCTGAATGGACGGCGGCGGTGGCAGCTCCCCATCCGGCGGGGTGGGCTGTTCTGGTCGGGATGGTGACGGCGGTGACTGCGGATCCAACGCCCCGATCGAATCCGCCGCGGGGAGGCCTTCCCCAGACCGGCGGCGCGTGGAGGGGCCGGTGAGGAGATGCCGGATCTCTGCCGGACTACTGAGGGTGACGTACGTCTTCGTGGCGAGGTTCCGCTCGGTTCCAGCCAGCCGCGAGGTCGGGAAGACGTGGCTTCCGGTGAAAATCGCACATGACTGCAGTCTTGGCGGACGATGGCGGCGACTCAGACGTCGTTCCCTTGACGAGGCATCGTCGTTGCAGGTCACGTCAACCTGATCGGGAAGTTTCGGGGGAAACCGTAGATCTGGATCTACCGGATCGGATGATGACGGTGCCTTCGGTGTCGTTCTCCCTCCTGGGGGCATCGTTTTGGAGCAAGTGCTGGTTGGAGGGGACAAGAGGAGGAGCGGTGTTTCATCTTGCCCATTGATGACGGCGGATCTCAGCGGCATGGCGCAGTGGAGACTCGGTGCACGATGAGCGAAGATGGACTCGCGCAGGAGGGTGACGATGTCTGGCGTCGTGGTGGCGTCGGCGGCAGCTAGACCAGGCAAGGTTGATGCAGCAGTACAACTCTGAAGATGGATTGGTGGCAGGTGGCTGCAGCGGCCTCATACCCGGCAGGCGTCCTGGTTGAGGAGCACGCCGGACTGGTGGGTGCCCATACCCGGCAGACGTCCTGGTTGGGACCTCAAGTCTTAAATGTTAGGTTTGGCTGCGAGGTCTGTTTGGTATTAGGCCTAGACTATCAGCGCCCCTTCATCAACTGGATAGGAGTAGCGACGGATATTGCTTAGACGGTGGATTTAGTCTTACTGTTGTATGACTATGTAAGGTCTTGTGTCAATAATTAATAAAATGGCTGTATGCATCGTCCAGATGCAGAGGCCGGGGGTCTTCCTCCTTTTCTAAAAAAAAGGGGTTGTGCATTTTTCAGGTGTTTTGTGTAATATCCATACAATTGATATACATACCTTAACATCAGTAGAGAAATTTGTTACAGTTTTTTTGTACCCTGCTTTCTTGATATGAAAGTTCATCCATTTGAGCAACATCTTGTCTGGTGCTAAGGTGACAAGCTCCTCTGCTTCCTGTATAACATCATGTAACATAATTATCCAGACTTTGCTAATGCACAAGCATGTACATACAAGTTCTCTTGATGATTTGAACCTTGCTGTTATCACCAGCCACCAACTCCAACAACTGAGGTGTATTCTTCAGATTCAAATCTGCTAAGAGTTGTATCTGAGAGAAGTCCAACGAAACAAATTAGAAAGATAGCATTCATCACTGTTTTAGGTAACACTATATTGCAGAAAAAAATATTTAGTAACTAACTCAGTATTGGTGGTTGTAGAAAACACACCTTTATGATTTGGGATAGCAAACCAAGAACTAGATGAGGCTGAAAAAGGAAAAATACTTCAGCAGTACAAAGTAAAATGATTTAACAATAATAAATATATTGCTACGAATCTTTACTCTTACATAAAATGTGAGTTGGCGATAGTACCCGATATCCCATCAGATTTTTTTTCTACCATCCTAAAATTCTAACAATCTAACTTATTGAAACACGAGCAAGCTTCCAAGAATTTAATAAATTAAGCATGCTCTCTTTTCCACCTTCCTAAAAAACCTGTAACAGTTAAGAAAACTAACTGAGACACAAAAAAAAAGCAAAAGCTTGTATGTATATAAAAAATTTAACATTCTTGTGCTTGCAGAGACATTATATATAAATCATTCTGTGAACTGGACCAGGCCGATGACAACGCCTTAACACGACCGGCTATTTGTTTATCTGTTGCAAAGCACAGTTATGTTTCTAGTAGTGATATGTAACATTTTTCAGTCCAGGAATTTGTCGACACCAAAAAGAAGTTAAGAGCCTCAAAATAGAATACTCCCCAAAGATTCATTTAATAAAATGTACAACTGCGTACATTGTGCAATTCAAGATATGCACAACCTAGTCAAGAATGTCATTACATATCTACCCTTCCCTGAAAACCAGCTTAACTTCTATACTGTTTTGCTAGTTCAAACTTAAATAGGAACAGAAGGAAAAGAACTTAAGATCTAGAGTAATAAACTACGTTAATGCAGTAAAAACATAGAAACGTACTCTAGCTTCAATCAGATCCTGTGTCCCAATGTTAACAACAGTACAACCAATGGCCTTGGCAGAGTTGAGACAAAGAGTGTGGTTCTCGTTCCTCTCCCATGGATTCGGTTCCTTCTTTGTATTGATTGCTCTCTCGTCTATTGTGCCGGGAACAGCAACATTGATCAACTTGCTGATTCAGTATAAGGTAAGGGAATAACTGCCTTAGAAAATTCGTTAACAGAAATAAAAATTAAGAGATGCTGTGGTAGTAAAAGAATACAGTGAGCATTTAAAAGAACATCTCACCAAAGTAGAACACCATCCCCAATAAGATTAAATATATCGTTTGATGCTGGATCCAGTGGCAAGAAATTCTTCAGGAAAGGGTCCTCCCCGAGAAATTTATTTATATGATTGACATAAGAAGTTTTTTCAGACTCATTAATGACGTGCAAGAGAGTAGTGGTGGACGCCTTCAAAAATGACACTGACCCCTTCAATTTCTTTTTGCCTCCTGATTTGCTGGCTCCCTTTGCTTGAAGATTTAAGTACTCCTAACATATTGCAAGATTGTACAACTCATCAAACAAAAAAACTCATAGATAAGTGAAAATGTGGAATCAACAGAAGGTATGCCAAGATGATCGAATGTACCCTAAGGAATGGCTCAAATTCGATTGACTGGTCCATATCGGGGTAAGACTCGCTCAAAAAATTTGTGATCTCCTCCTCAGTCAGAACCTCTTGAATGCCCCTAAGCTTCTCCATTACTGGCGGCAAATCTTTTATAGTTACCTGCTCGGCATCCGATCTCTTTGCGGAAGTGAACTATACCGTGGAACATAAGAGGTAGCATTGTGATTACACAATTATGGAAAGGAAACAACACGATTTTTCAAAGTGCATCAAGAATGGCCTCAAGGAGTGCTTACTTTTGTTCGGAGCGTTCGGAGCTGCACTTGGGTGAACTGGTTCTGGAGCCATGGATCAGAGACAAGAACACCAACGCTAGACATTGTCTTCCGAATTCAGTTTCACTCTCGTGCTAAATTAATTCTTGCACCAATTCGGCAGTTATTGAGACCTAGAATAAAGACAGTCCAACCATGATCTTAAATCGCTAGGACTAATTAGCACCAACCTCTCTGATCAAATTCAGCACTATGTTTGCAGTATATGCATCAAGAAGAATAGGACCAAAACTGTTGGAATTATTACACTTGCGGGAAAAATATCCCCCAACGGATCGTCACCAACCTTTGCGATGAAAAATTCTTTTTGGAAGGCTTTGATCTTCGTTCTTCCTGTCTTCCTTCCTCCAGCACCCGAAAACTATTCACTCCGCATGCATTGCTCCCAGCTCCGCGGCGAACCCCAAGAACTGTGGGGAAGCGAACGTGTGGTTGGATAGCAGAGAGCCATAGGATAGGAAGAAAAAGGGAGAAGCTAAAATGGTGTCTCCTTTTTCAGCCTCCCGCATATGCCTAGAATAGAAAAGTAGATAACTAATATTAGAACGTGAAGCTTCCACGGACATGCTCCTCCTCTTCTCCCATGGAGTCTCTCTCTCTCTCTCTCTCTCTCTCTCTCTCTCTCTCTCTCTCTCTCTCTCTCTCTCTCTCTCTCTCTCTCCAACATACTCATGTTTCATGGGTGGACGACTCCTGGATTTTTCTCGCCGCGGGCATAATAGCTCTTGCCTACAGCGTGGAGCTACTGGGCCTGTCTAATACTGTAGCTGCATAGAAGTTTTTTCCTGTGATTTTATTTCACTGTTTTGCATCGTTTTTTTTCTTTGGTTTTATTTGTTTCTTTCTTCTTTTTATATTTCTTCATTTCTTTTTGAACACATGTCTAATTTTGCTTACAAATTTTATATTTTTGTATACACATCAAGAATATTTTTATACACATTTAACATTTTTAAATACATGATTAACATTTTTGAAATATATGTTTTTATGTCTAACTTTTTAATACACATCTATTCATTTTTTATATGCATCTAGAACATTTTTATATACATTCAACATTTTTCAAATACATGATTAACATTTGTTTTCAAATACATGTTTTGAATATATTTTTGGAATGTTTCTTGTTGGGTTTTCAAATATGTGTTGAACTTTTTCAAATACACGTTGAAACTTTGTCTGAATGATACAAAACATTTTTATGCTATGCAAACATTTTTTGTACACTAGTAGTTATGTACAAGCAACACAGATCGAAAATATAAATAATTCTAATTTTTTATTAATCTACGTTTTGCTTCTTCGAACTTACTTAATCAGTCTAGCAAGCAGTGAGTATCAATTATCTCCGGTGGTTGCACGGTTCGCGGCTTACAAGGTCATGGTCTAAGGATGAAACATTTCAAATTATGATATTGATTTATTTTGGTTGCTATTACGGTTCTTTGGTTCATTGTTTAGAGCATCTCCAATAGATGATGTAGATGTAAAAATAACTAACTTTTGCATATCGAGGCACAAAACCCCCTCCCCAACAGATGATGTAGATGCAAAAATAAATTACATCTCTGAGGCACAAAAACCCCTCTCCAATAGACGATGTTGATGAAAAAAATAAAATTACATCTCCGTTTCCCGAAGATGTAAAATACAACACCTCGCAATGAAAATTTACATCTCCACCTAAAGGAGATGTAAAACTCATGGATGCACGCCAACTGCCCAACCGCATTTATTTGGCTTCCGTGCGACTGCCGCCACCCGCACGCCAGCGATTTTCGCCCTGAAACGTGCCACCGCCACCCGTCGGCCCATCCCCGACCCCGCTGCCGGCCGCACCGCCATAGCCGCTGGCGACCTGCTGGTTTGAGTCCGCTACACCAATGACTGCCTGCCTCCGCGGCCGACGATTTGTGCCCGAGAACGACGCCGCTCGTCCGTCCATCACCGACCCTGTAACATCCCTGTAGCTCATATAGAGTACTCACACACTAATGGTGGAATTTCATTGTAGTTAATTTGCTAAACCTCACTTTGATCCAAACCGAGTTCAAATTCAAAATTTAAAATAAAGTCAAAATAATATTTCTACAAACAGTAAAACAAAAATGTTTATAATGTTGCAAATAATCCCCTAGTATTTTTCGAAGAGGATCCAACATCGAATGAACTTATAAATTGGCCCTAGAAATATTTTAGTGGATCAGCGAGTTTAAATAAACACATTTAAAATTCAAATACAAATTTGAATCGCCCCATTTGACTCCAAACTTTGTGTGCCACCCAACCGTAATGCAATTAAATTATATGCTAAGTTTCATATTTAGCAAAATTCATTGGGTAGCTCAAATTATTGCAAAAGGGTAATAGAAAAAGAAAATAAAAGGAAATAGAAAAGTAGGGGGGAACCTATCTACTATTGGGCTGGACCTCAAGTGCACAGGGAGGCCCAGGCCAACTATGGGTCACCTCCCACCTCCGCTACAGTGGAGGCTGTAGGCGTGGCGACCATCCGCCATGGCCACCGGCCATCCTGCGGCCTTCCCCCGCTCCAAATGTCGATAAGGCATCCCCCAGGACACCCCTCTCTGCCTCCCCGAAAACCTAGCCCCCAAATCCCCCTCTGATGGATAAGTTTGTGTACTAGGGTCCTTGTGGGGCTGCAGCACATGGTCCTTGTGGCAGTTAGGAGGATAAAGTCCTGGACCATCAAGGACTGGCTGTTAGGATAGAGTTCTGTTCTTGACCATCAAGGACTGTCAGTTAGCATCTTAGACTAGCATCTTAGACTAGCATCTTAGACTGGCATCTTAGCATATGCCTTGGCTGGCTAGCAGCCTATAAATATGTATCCCCAACCCCTCAGGTTGGCATGGCATTGTGTGAGAAATAAACCAACGAAAATTATCCCAACTCTCCTAGTGTCATCCACAACTATCAATGCTCAGGCTGAAAGGTCTAACAAGTGGTATCAGAGCCTCGTTAACCTGCACCCTGAGCATTTCCTGTGAGCAACCCAAGTCGGTAGCAGCAGCTGCTTCGTCTGCCTCTGGTTACCTTCCTCCCTCCGGACTGTCGAGCAGCAGCTCGTCTTCATCAGCCTCCTCTTCACGCAACAGCCCCCCTGCAGCGAGCCATGTCTGCAGGTCGCTCTCAGCACACGGCTACCTCGAGCATGCGGCGCCGGCAAGAGGCCGAGCGTGCCGTGGCAGAGGAGCGTGAGCGAGCGGCTGTAGCAGCGGCTGCTGCGGCGGCAAGAGTGTCGAGGCTGGCTGCAGCGGAGCTGGCAGCAGCCAGAGCGGAGGTAGAAGCAGCCAGGGCGGAGGTAGAAGCAGCAGCAGCAGCAGCAGAAGCAGCCCGTGAGGCTACGGCGGATGCCAAGGCACTCCGCGGCAGCCCCGGCAGCTCCAGCAGCTCCGCGCTTGCGGACGACGGCGCCGACGCAGATCGCGCCAAAGTGGCGCAGGAGCGGACGACGCAGTGGGCAGCCGAGCACGCCCGCGCTCCAGGTGGAGGCGCGCACCGCGACGGCGGCTGCAACGACCAGGACCGCGGCCTCTACGAGGTCCGGACTGTGGTCAGGGATGTTGGTTCCAGTGTTGGGTGGCCTACCCTCACTAAAACCAACTACGTCGAGTGGGCCGGGATCATGAAGGTCAGGCTCCAGGTGCGGCGCATGTGGGAGGCAGTCCAGGACAGCAACGTCGACCACCTAGAGGATCGACGGGCGCTGGACGCCCTCATCGCCGCAGTCCCGCCCGAGATGCAGTTCTCGCTTTCCAACAAGCGGACTGCCAAGGAGGCTTGGGACGCCATCGCCGCAGCACGCATCGGCAGCGACCGTGCTCGCAAGTCCACCCTGCAGGCACTTCGTAAGGAGTGGGAGAACCTGGGCTTCAAGCCAGGTGAGGACGTTGATGACTTTGCTCTCCGTCTCAACACTCTGCTGCAGAAGATGGTGAAGTTTGGCGATGCCACCTACACCGAGGAGAGAGCTGTCGAGAAGCTTTTTCGGTGCATTCCCGAGAAGTACAAGCAGATGGCTCGCTCGATCGAGTCGTTGCTGGACCTCTCCACGATGACGATCGAGGAGGCGATAGGTCGACTCAAGGTCGTCGACACCGACGAGCCACAGCCCCCCTCGGGGCCCGTCACCACCGGCGGGAAGCTACTCCTAACTCGGGAGCAGTGGGATCCCAGCCTTGGTGACAAGAAGAAGGGGGAGCCTTCCTCCTCGACGGGCGGCCGCAAGCGTGGCAAGCAGCGTAAGGCGCGAAGAGGCCCCCCGGGCAGGGCACAAGGACGTGCCGAAGGTGACGCCCGCGGAGGCGCCAAGGACGGCGCCGCTGGCAAGCCCAGGCCGGCACAAGACAACAGTTGCCACAACTGTGGCCGGTTTGGCCATTGGGCCAATGAGTGTCGGCAACCACGACAAGGCCAGGCTCACGTCGCACAGGCGAAGGAGGAGGAGACGGCTCTGTTCATGGCGCATGCAAGCATTGAGCTACCCTCGGCGACTCCAGTCGCAAAGGCTTTCATCCACCTCGATGAGCCAAAAGCACACGCTCTTCTCGGCGATGGCTCCGGGAAGGACAAGGCTACGCGGTGGTGCCTCGACACCGGCGCCACCCACCACATGACCGGTCGAAGGGAATTCTTCGCCGAGCTCGACTCCGATGCGCGAGGCTCCGTCAAGTTCGGGGATGCCTCCGCTGTGGAGATAAAGGGCGTCGGCTCCGTCATCTTCACCACCAAGATGGGAGAGCACCGGCTGCTCACCGGTGTCTACTACATCCCCGCGCTAAGGAATTCCATCATCAGCTTGGGACATCTGGATGAGAACGGCTCACGCGTGCTGATTGAGCATGGGGTCCTACGCATCTGGGATCGCCAGCATCGCCTTCTCGCCAAGGTGCCCAGAGGTGAAAATCGACTCTACGTCCTTGATGTGCAGGTGGCACAACCGGTCTGTCTCGCTGTCCGTCGAGACGACGAGGCGTGGCAGTGGCATGAGCGCTTTGGGCACCTTCACTTTGAGGCCCTGAAGCGTCTAAGTGCCAAGGAGATGGTGCGAGGCCTGCCATGCCTCGACCATGTGGAGCAGTTCTGCGACATCTGCGTACTGACAAAGCAGAGACGACTCCCCTTTCCCCAACAGGCGAGTTTTCGGGCTAAGGAGAAGCTGGAGCTCGTGCACGGAGACCTGTGCGGCCCGGTGACGCCAGCCACACCAGGAGGTCGACGCTACTTCCTGCTGCTCGTCGACGATCTCTCCCGCTACATGTGGGTGATGATCCTCGGCAGTAAGGGAGAAGCGGCGGACGCCATCAGGCGCGCGCAGGTTGGTGTGGAGGCGGAGAGTGGCCGCAAATTGTGCGTGTTGCGCACTGACAACGGCGGCGAGTTCACGGCGGCTGAATTCGCGTCGTACTGCGCCGATGAGGGCATCCAGCGCCACCACTCCGCGCCGTACAGCCCGCAGCAAAACGGCGTCGTCGAGCGGCGCAACCAGACGGTTGTGGGGATGGCTCGGGCTCTCCTCAAGCAGAGAGGGATGCCGGCTGTCTTCTGGGGAGAGGCGGTGCTAACGGCCGTGTACATCCTCAACCGCTCTCCTACTAAGGCACTCGACGGCAGAACTCCGTACGAGGCCTGGCATGGGCGGAAGCCGGCGGTCTCTCATTTGCGGGTCTTTGGCTGCCTTGCGTTCGCCAAGGAGCTCGGCCACATCGACAAGCTCGACGACAGGAGCACTCCGGGAGTCTTCATCGGCTACGCGGAGGGCTCAAAGGCCTACCGCATCCTCGACCCAAAGACACAACGTGTGCGCACAGCGCGAGACGTCGTGTTCAACGAAGGGCGAGGGTGGCAATGGGACAAGGCAGTGGACGACGGCTCGACGCCGACGTATGACGACTTCATTGTCGAGTACGCTCACTTCAAGGAAGCTGGGGGAGCAAGCAGCTCCTCTTCACCGGGCACGTCTACCCCGGCCCCCAAAACTACATCGACTCCGGCGCCTGCTACACCGACGACACCACAACCGGCGACGCCGCATACTCCAGCCCCGGCGGTCGCCACTCCGGGCTCGTCTTCATCAGCACCAGCTCACGCAGAGCACAACCCGATGAAGTTCGCTTCCCGCTCACTCACGACGAGGAGCGGGTCGACGCATGGTATGGAGGCGAACCGCTGCGGTACCGTACGATGGATAATGTGCTCGGCGACCAGGCGGTGCCAGGACTGGTGCCACGTGACCTGGAGGCGCAGCTACAGCTTGTGTGTGAAGACGGCGAACCACGGTCCTTTGCAGAGGCCGAGAGAGACGCGGCATGGTGCGCCGCGATGAAGTTGAAGATGGATGCGGTCGAGCAAAACCGCACCTGGGAGCTTGCTGATCTCCCTCGAGGTCACCGCGCAATCACCCTTAAGTGGGTGTTCAAGCTGAAGAGGGATGGAGCCGGCGCCATCATCAAGCACAAGGCTCGTTTGGTGGCCCGAGGCTTCTTGTAGCAGGAAGGAGTCGACTTCGACGACGCTTTCGCTCCCGTGGCACGGATGGAGTCCGTGCGACTTCTCCTTGCGCTGGCTGCCCAGGAGGGCTGGCGTGTCCACCACATGGACGTTAAGTCGGCATTCCTCAATGGCGACTTGAAGGAGGAAGTCTACGTGCATCAGCCACCGGGGTTTACGATTCCCGGCCAGGAGGGCAAGGTGCTCCGCCTGCGCAAGGCTCTCTATGGCCTGCGGCAGGCACCCAGGGCGTGGAACGCCAAGCTGGACTCCACGCTGAAGAAGATGGGTTTCGAGCAGAGCCCGCATGAGGCTGCCGTCTACCGACGGGGGAGTGGAGGAAATGCCCTGCTGGTGGGCGTCTACGTTGACGACCTGGTGATCACCGGCACCAAAGATGCAGAGATGGCGGCGTTCAAGGAAGACATGAAGGCCACGTTCCAGATGAGTGACCTGGGGCTCCTCTCCTTCTATCTAGGGATTGAGGTGCACCAGGACCACTCCGGGATCGCGCTTCGACAGTCCGCCTACGCCAAGCGCATCGTTGAGCTAGCTGGGCTCACCGACTGCCATCCAGCTCTCACTCCGATGGAGGAGAGGCTGAAACTAAGTCGCGACAGCACGACGGAGGAAGTGGATGCTACGCAGTACCGACGCCTTGTGGGGAGCCTTCGCTACCTCACTCACACACGGCCGGACTTGGCATTCTCCGTCGGCTATGTCAGTCGGTTCATGGAGCGACCAACGTCGGAACACCAACAGGCAGTGAAGAGGATCGTCCGCTACATAGCAGGGACCCTCGACCACGGCCTCCATTACCCTAGGTGCCCTGGGGCGGCACACTTCGTCGGGTACAGCGACAGCGACCACGCCGGCGACATCGACACCAGCAAGAGCACGAGCGGGATCCTCCTCTTCCTCGGCAAGTGTCTCGTGAGCTGGCAATCAGTCAAGCAGCAGGTGGTGGCCCTGTCCAGCTGTGAGGCTGAGTACATAGCGGCCTCCACCGCCTATACTCAGGCGCTCTGGCTTGCTCGACTGCTTGGTGATCTTCTCGTTCAAGACACCAGAACGGTGCAGCTCCTGGTGGACAGCAAGTCCGCCCTGGCCCTGGCAAAGAACCTCGTGTTCCACGAACGGAGCAAGCACATCCGACTGAGGTATCACTTCATCCGCAGCTGTGTGGAAGAAGGGAGCATCGAGGCGAGCTACATCAACACCAAGATCAGCTCGCAGACCTGCTCACCAAGCCCCTTGGGAGGGTCAAGTTCCTCGAACTTTGCTCCAGGATTGGGATGATTCAACTCTCCCACAAGACGACGTACAAGACTTAGGGGGAGAATGATGGATAAGTCTGTGTACTAGGGTCCTTGTGGGGCTGCAGCACATGGTCCTTGTGGCAGTTAGGAGGATAAAGTCCTGGACCATCAAGGACTGGCTGTTAGGATAGAGTTCTGTTCTTGACCATCAAGGACTGTCGGTTAGCATCTTAGACTAGCATCTTAGACTAGCATCTTAGACTGGCATCTTAGCAGCATCTTAGCATATGCCTTGGCTGGCTAGCAGCCTATAAATATGTATCCCCAACCCCTCAGGTTGGCATGGCATTGTGTGAGAAATAAACCAACGAAAATTGTCCCAACTCTCCTAGTGTCATCCACAACTATCAATGCTCAGGCTGAAAGGTCTAACACCCTCTTCCTCGCTCATAATCGACGACCCGGACGAGGCCGAGCTCGCGGTCGTCGTCATCGTCACCGATCCCGTGGCCACCGAGCCTCCCGCACCTCCTCTTGGTGCTCACTGGCTTCCCCTTCGTCGACTACCTCGACTACGAGCACTGACTCATCGGAGTCGCTCCAAATCCTCGCCATCGAGCTCGACCATGCCGCCGGCTACACCACTACCTCACCGCCGCGCTGCTCCTCCAGTCCGTCCCCGGCCTCCTCGACTACGTCCCCGAGTGTGCAGTGAGCCCCTCTCCCGAATCCCCCTTTCCCCAACGCCGATCCGTGCTTGTAGTCCCCATCTCCGCGAGCTCGTCGCCGGCCGCGCTCATTGCGCCCCCACACCGTGCCCCTGACCACGTTCTCGTGCCTTGGTCGCGCTCGCGCCTCGCGTCCTCTTGCCTGCGCCCATGCCACCCCCTGCATCTCCCCCTACGCGCCCGCGCTTGGTCGCCGTAGCCGCTGGTGTTGTGTGCTACCGTGCGTGCCTGCGCACGCACATCCGCTCCGGCCTGCGCACGCACATCCGCTCCGGCCCGTGCCTTGCCTCTCCTTAGGCCGCGCTCACACGCTGCCCAGCGCCTAACCCCGCCCCGCGGCCTTCTGCTGCTTTTGTTGCTTTTTGCCGTTGCCTGCTGCCGCGTTGTTGCCCTGCACGCGTCCGGTGCTAGCGCTCGCCTCCGGCCGCCGGCGCCCCCGGGCTCCCGTCCGCAATGGCCGCGCTTGCCGCTGCGGCGGTCCCACCTACGCCTGCCACGGCCAACTGCCCGCGCCATGGCTCTGCCCATCGTTGTTCTACTGCACACTGCTGCTAGATACTGTAGCTGTTGCTCGCTTCTAATTCTACACTAACCCTCTAGACAACCCCTAAAGAGCGCCTAAACGACTGTTAACAGGAGTAAAAGTTTTATGGGCAGGTAGTACACTTGATAAGGTTCTAATGTTTGCACTGGACCAAATCCATTTGATGCATGGATTAAATCCTACGAAAATCACGAAGTGCTATGTTCTGTTAACAGAAAACATAAAAAAACAGCTTTATTGTCATAGCTACTTTAAGGCTGTTGTTGAACAAGCTGCAGGATCTGTCATGCCATCTAGGGGCTTGGCATGATAGTACTCTTGTTGTAGTACAAAACACTTATAGTAAGTATCACCTTTAGAGCTATGGATCAATGGTAATCATCTAGGAAACTTTGTATATTCTAAAAATTTCTGGATTCAACATCAAGTGGCACTTTTCAAATGAAGTTTCGACCAAGCAGCTGAACTCTATCATTGAACATATAAATCACGCTAGACTACCCGCCATTCTGGCGCCTTTGTCGCGCGCTCCCCATCTGCATCGCTCGTTTTGCCTCGCTGTAAAGATTTATGTACTTTTCAACTGCCTGTCAAGCATCTGGCCGTCAATTTTATTTCACGTCATGGGTTTCAGTTTGAGCAGATGACGCCTGGGCCATCCTTCCTCGTGGGGCCTGCGTTGCAGTGGGGGTTCTAGTCAAAAAAGTGGTGTGTGTGTGTGTCATGCAAAATTGCGGGTGCGGTGAAAACCTAGCCCAATCCCCTCCCGTCCCCGAGGTCCAATCGCCTCCTGTCCTCGAGCCCCGCGTACCCTCATCCCCTCCTGCATCGTCGCCTTCCCATCGCCTCCTTTTCTCTCCCTTGATTCTCGTCGCGCCGCCGCCCTTTCCTTCCTCCATCCCGCGCCTATCGCTGAGCCCCTCCTCTTCCCCGTTCCGCCAGCCTCATCCTCTGCCGCGCGCTCAATTCGATCTGCAGGGGAGAGAGTGAAGATGAGAGGGAGAAGGAGGGAGAGGAGGGTGAAATTGCGGAAAGAGGATAGGGAGGTGCGGCTTCGAATGGGAGAGGGTCTCCGCTGGCGTTGGCCTGCGCCGGCGAGGTCGGGCGCGACCTGGCCATTGGTGGCGGCTCGATTCGCTCCTAGATCGGCTTGTGCAGTGCGGTGGTGCGGCGGACGGCCGCTCGTGTAGTGGCCTCAGCGGGTGGGCGACGACACCTGCAGCTGGTGCACAATGGCGACGGCATGCAGCTCCTGTGCCCCGCAACACTCTCCTTCCACGCACAGCAGGAGCGGGAGCAAGGATGCTGAGGCAGTAGTTCAGGTTTGCCTTCACCTCCTCTCCTCTCTTCCCCTGCTCTCCACATCTCTAACTTGGTTTGAGTTCTCACATTTTTTACTTTGCCTTTTCTGGCAAAAAAATGGTATGAAATCTGAGATCTGGACATCAAGTTCACTTCTTTTCTTTTTATCTGTAGTAGAAGGAAAATGAGGCAGAGAAGGTTTCACCAACCTCTTCTACACTGACAAGTCTTTTCTTTCCAGGATTGCCATGATGAGCTGCTGCTGTAGTGCTTTATAATTTTTTGGCCCCTTCCTAAATGTTCGCAACCTGATAGTTCTGCACATTTGGTAGGAGCAGCGAATGTGCTCATGGAAGCTCATTACCTTGATTAGGTAAAATTGTTATGATTTTGTTTCATATATGAATAGCTAGATGCACAGTGTTTTCGTATCGTATATATCATTCTAGATCTTGGACAAAGTACATGCCTATTTCCCTTTCTTCAGGTAGTAAATCCAGGTTGATTTCTAGACCCATGAAGACCTATGATGTTAAATGAATCCTTCAGACTTTTAATCGCGTGTTCTCTTCGCTCCTCTGCGCAGCAGCGACGGCGCCGCTCCTCCTCATGGCCACGGGTGAAGCAGCAGCGGCACCGCTCCTCCTCATGGCCATGGGTGAAGCAGCAGCGGCGCCGCTCCTCCTCATGGCCACGGGTGAAGCAGCAGCGGCGCCGCTCCTCCTCATGGCCATGGGTGAAGCAGCAGCGGTGCCGCTCCTCCTCATGGCCATGGTCGCATCCTCCTCATGCACCTCCTTTGCACGCGCTTCCCGCTTCCGCTTGCTCGTTCTCCGGGTGTTTTAGTCAGAACAGGTGAACACTCTTTCTCTCTTCCACAGGTCCTCTATTTTTTTCTCTTCAACGGGTCCTGTCTCTTCCTCACAACCCCTCCTCATCCCTCTCCAATCTCTCCCATTCAGGCAGGGTGGAGAGGGCACATAGAAGCTAGGCAGGCCACAGACAACAGTGTGTTGCAGTGAGGACAACAGTGAATGACACTGGACGAATCCGTCCTGGTCGAGCCCCCACCCAGATGGCTACCTGCAGAGGAGATGTCAAGGACAGGTCCCAGTTCATGGCGGAGACACCAGCACAGGTGAGCCCTTTCTTACTCCTTTCCTCATTTTTTGACCTGAGCTCATCCCACTAATTAATTTCTTCCTATTTTTTTTGTTCTTATGCAGATAGGGTTTGGGTGGGGGTTGATTCCTACCCTGATGGCAACAACCCTCCTTCCGCAACCTTGCCCGCCGAGTGCACTGAGCTGTTTTGCTGTACAAAGAGCCTCTCCTTTTCAATGTACCATGGTGTCCCTTTCCATGCTAGCTCTAAACTTCTGCCCCCATCATTCCCATGGTGTCTAAGAAAATCATAGGGAAGAGGCTCTAGGAGAGGGGGTTTGGTTTTACTTTTCTGGTTTTGCAACACGATGCGACGAATTTCTTTATGTATCATGATTTTTCTATTTGTATACTAATGCAGTAATGCTTATTACAAAGCACATTGATACAAGTATGAAGCTTTGCGGATCTGTTCAAGCGAGTACTTTTTCTTTTATGCACTTTTCTTTTACTTTCACTTACTCCTTTTGTCATTTGAAACTGGTAGTGAACATATAAAGTAATTCAAATGGGGGCAATTCTTCTGGTTTGTATATCTATGTCAGCCCTTGCTTGAAAACCTAAAAATTGACTTGCATCCTAATCAAACTACACTTTGTCTTCCTTATTTCATAGAACAAAGCAATTGAAATTGGATATAGAACAAGTCAAACAATTGCACTTCATATATTGTCTAGGGTGAGTAGAATCTTACCAATCCTAATGGAAATGACTAATATGTTTATTTATCTAGACCCACATTTAAGACCATAGGGAAGATATTTGATATTCATAATCTGCATGTCTTACAGATTCACTTAATAAAATATTCAAAGTGCAAAGTATCTAGGAGTTGGTATCTTCTTGTAGCTTCATGTGCTCATATCAATTGGCTTTTTTCAATTTTCAGGTACCTAATATGGCTAAATGCGTAACGAAAAGGCCTGTCTTCCTAGACTCCTAGATCCAACAGTTGCACGAATAAGCAAAGGATATTTGTTTTCAAAGGCTCTGTTACGAGTGAAATGCGGCAATGGAAGCAAGGAATCACGGCTTACTTCTATTCGGATTCCATATCTACTAGGACAATCCTGATATCCTTCTCATCATTTATATTTGATTCCTTGGAGATTCATAAAGAAGGTATGTGCAAAATATCTGAATTTCAAACAAACCTACACTTGAGGTTTTTTATTGCATTTTCTTTATCTTATTCTTTTGCAGGAATGCATCCACAATATTGGTATAAAATTTGTTTGGATGGTTCAGAATCTTTAGATGGCATGGGTGAGACATAATTTGTTGTATTTGGATATTTCTCATGGTTACAGGTTAGGAAATTTTGGTTCTACTGCCAGAGCATACTTTATCTTTCCATTTCCATCAATCCATCTTGATGTGTGATCGGGTTGCTGTGTGATGCTGTTAGCTATTGATATGGTGTCTGCTTACGTCTGTTCATAAGTACACTCTTTGACTATTGTTTGTTTCAGACATATAGCAAGCACAAGAAAAATCTGCTGATGAATCCTTAGCTAGCTTTTTATATTTTAGTCCTCTGGCCTTGTTCACACATAGTGACTAACCGTCTTGGGAAATTGGATGGTCCTTGTGTCGGATAGCTTCAGCTTTTAGCTATACTAGCAAATGTTCAGTTGGTGCATGTTGTACTTTACCAGATTATCGCAGATAAATTGCAAGAACCGGAAATATGTAGCTCTAGAATTAGGGAACTAGAAATAACTGATTCTTTTTGCCAAAAAAGAGCTAGGTTTTTATAGACCTTCATTATTATATGCTTTCCATTTGCTGCATTCTTTCTTTCAGGTTGTTTCATTATTTTTCCATGTTAGCTTTAGGATGCCCATTGTATTTTAGTTCATATGTACATGTATTGTGTATGGTTAATTTGTCCTATCTGCCAGTGTCTGAGCATGACAAGCAGCAAAGAGGGAGGGGATTTCAAATACTCCCTCCGTTCCTAAATGTAAGTCTTTGTAGAGATTGCACTATAAACCGCATACGGATGTATATAGATGCATTTTATATTTAGATTCATTCATTTTGTTTCGTATGTAGTCCACCTAGTGCAATCTCTACAAAGACTTATATTTAGGAACGGAGGGAGTACAAAGCAAAATGTGCACAAAATAGATGCGGCTCACAATGTCATAGCATAGACTGGAACAAAATATACATTGTGTATATATAATTACTACTATTATCCAGTGCTCACGATTTATGTTCACATAGATACATTGTAGCAACAACATACCTGGTATTGTGGATAATGACCACTCCATTGCCACAACTATAGAATACACCAGACTGGCCAAAAGTGCTCCATTGCCTCAACTGTAGAATACATCGGACTGGCCAAAAGTTGTCCATGGCCACAATTATAGAACACATCAGACTGACCAAAAGATGCCTGCATATGGCCAATAACTACAGATATGCTCTCCTGGACCATGGTTTGCTGTTTCGCCAGTGTTACCTGACAAAAAATTCAAAAATCACTGTCACCTCTTTTTCTGAATCAGAAGATGGCTGACTGTCTGATATACTACTAGAAAAAATCGAAGCCCAAAAAGCATGAATGAATGATGGATCTGAACCTGTACTTCATAAATGATGTGCATATCACAAAAAATATGGATGGTTAGGCTATCAAAAATTTGGCATAATACATGGCTGACGGAGATAGTAACTTCAAAAATTACACGGCAACCAAAAGTTTATGCAAGTCTGAACAAAATCATTGAATCATTTTTCTTTAATTAATTTTGAAACATACCTTCCTCTTGCAGCAGTCTTGCTCCTTCGGCCCTTCAACAACAGTTCACCGATTAGTTTATCAGTCGGCGGCAGCAGCAGTGGTCCGCAGCACGGCAGCAGGCAACACGAGCGGAGAAGGTAGTGAGGGAAGGAGAAGAAGCAGCAAACATCAGCAGACACCCCACACCACACCCGTCATGGCGGCCTGGAGGGCCCTCGCTACGGAGGGCAGCGGAAGTTGGCAAGGCCGGCGGCCAGCGGTTGGCAGCAGCGAGAAGCGAGTGAAAGACCTGGTTGATTTGGGAAAAGGAGGAGAACAAAGGACTGGTGGATTTAGGGAAAGAAGAACAGATAAGGTTTGGTAGATTTTTTTTGTGAAAGGATAAGGTTTGGTAGATTTGGGGGAAAGGAGGAGAAGAGACGAGCGTGCGTGGCAGCAGGTAGTCGGTGTATTGGACTCGGATATATTTGGGCTGGGCCAAATGCTTATTGTAAACTCAATTATCCTTTTCAATTCTGAAAGGGTGGGTCGTGGCACCCTTTGGCCCAGATAAGGCTGCCCTGCATGTTCTCTTAGGTTGCCTTCTGTATGCCAGTTAGTCTAGCTGTACGTTTATTCTTTTTTTTTGGTTTGTTTGTATTTCTTAAAAGCTAATGCCGTTGCATGTTTTTTTAACCTTTTCTTTTTGATCGGAGAAAGATGATGCTCTTTCTTAGGAAATTACTTATTGGATGGAACTATAGTCACCTTACAAAGTTTTTCCGCCAAATGTTTTTGTGTGTGCAACTATGATCGGTTTCTATTCGTTTATTGTACAGTTTTATTCTGTAGAAACAGCATAGAGGACAAGAAAAACAGAAAAGTTAATTTTGGGGATGGCGAAAGACTACATATCTTAGTTACCAGAAGTTTGGTGATCAAAGCAACCTACATGATGCATCTCTGCGTATGTAGCTTTGTGTAACAAAAGCTGGGTGATCAAAGCAATTTACATGATGCATCTCTAAATAGCTTTGCTTAGCATAAACTGATCTCACTACTTTCTTTAGCCTATTAACCTAATATCAATGTAATATATAGTTCTACATATGATATATTCCCTTCTATTTAAAGAATACCGGTCTCTAAACATTCCAATTTCCTTGGTTGAAAGCTTGGTTTGCTCCTGCTCTTTGTGCCATTGGCGCAACGGGTCATCTAGCATGAAGAAAGGGTGTGTATATGCTTTCGTCTTCAAGTGCATGTCCAAGGGCCTCTGCATGATTGTCTATCCAATCTAAGCAGATTACAGTAGTCCTTTGCTACGTGACTTGATATTACTATAAGTACCTATCGAGACTTTTATATCTGACATCATTTTGGATCTTATGTAAAAAAAAATATGACAATCCTGTCCGTATATGGCTATCATCAATCCGTACTTATTTTCATATGTTCCTTCCGTGTCTACATATTTTGATGCACACTCTTTCAATAATTGGTTTGCTCTCGGCCTTTGCGCCATGGGCGCAACGGGTCATCCAGTGGATGTAAATGATACTAGCATGTAGATCACAGAAAAATGCTCAAAATTGTTATAAGGCAAAAAAATCATAGGACGTAGAGAATCATATTTGTAGACTTTTGAAAACAACTAAGTGATGTTTAAAACTAAGGAATTCTTAGACTTTGCAGAATTTTAGGAATTTTCAGGATATTACTAAAACTTTAGAAATTCGTAGAAATTCAACTGTAGCTCCGATGAAAATGTTTTATATATGAAAAACGTTCAGAAAAATGAGACGAAATCGGTTAGTGCCCTCCATGTAGCCGTCACATGCCCCTAACACTGCAAACATGGATCCTTTCATTCGTCCGGATAATACCAAACGCCCAGAAAACGTTCCTAGATGTTTCCCCTCTCTGTCTGTAACCCCTAGCACTGCGTTAGGTCACCCCTAGCGCCGCGTTTTTCCACGTCATGCTTTATGATGCTATTGTTTGCTTTGTTATTTATTTGTTTCCCCTTCGTTGCTTATTTTTTGGTAGACCCCGATACTGTGATAGACCCCGAGACTGCTGATGATCTGGTGGTCGTCTACTTCGCTTGAAGATCCATTTTCATCTGTAGAGCTTCCAGGCAAGCAAACCCCCCTTGATCATTCCAATATCGCCCATTCCATTCTCTCTCATGTTTGCATTAGATTTTGCTATTATACTTGATTGCTTCTACTCTCATGCATAGCCTGCTTTTGTAACATGCTCTCGTACCTTACCTGTTTATCCTAAACCGCTTAGTATAGGTTGGTTAGTGAGCCATCATTGACTCCTCATCTTGTCCCTGTTTCCCCCGCTGGATTACCAGTTGACTCAATCAATGTGATCGACGTCCAGGGCCCGACACATCACCTCACCCCCTTTAGTTGTACAACTCTACAGGGCTACTATCGAGTGCCGAGGGTGATACATCATAGTGCACTCCTGATGATAACTCTGTAGTGTAGCTAATCGGTCGTGGTCTGTCGAGGGTGATTCCTCCTTCACCACTCTCGATGACGACTCTGTCATGCAACCCCTCAAGTGTGAACCATCTAGGGTGATTCCTCCTTAGTTCACCTTGAAGATTACATCAGGTGGATTCCATCGAGGGTGATTCCTCGGATCCCCCCTTGGTGTTTTGGATACACGGTTACTTTGAGTTTACCACAAAACCATGTTGAAGTTGGGTCGGCCTTGAGGGGTACCCGTGAGTTGATGTGTAGTCGGGTTGACCTGGAGGGTACCCGTGAGATTTCTACGTGGCATGGCCGGGCATTTCGGGCCCTTGCAGTAAGTCCACGAGATGGGGCGACGGGGTCACATGATAATGAGTCTATGCTCGTTACCGCGCGCTCCCAAGACACTAATAGATTTGGGTATTTGATCTGAGTTGGCCATCGGCCTACACGCACTAAACGCCACGCGGGACAAGATATAGGCAACCGGCGTCGTAGTATCAACCGTAGCTTTCCAAACATCAGCGACTGAGCGGTGCACGCCCGGCTGGTCTGCGTAAAGCAACCGCCTTTGTAATGGAGGTTGGCAGGACTGATCTCGGCTGCCCACGCAATGTGCAGGAGTGCAAAGGGCGATGGGCCTAAGACCCCTGCGTGCTTAGGATGTATACCGGCGTGCTGGCCTCTCTGTTGAGCCTAGGTAGGGTTGCGACGTGTTGATCTTCCGAGGCCGGGCATGACCTAGGAAAGCGTGTCCGGCCAGAGATGATTGAGTGTGTTGGGTAATGTGCTGCAACCCTACAGAGAAGTTAATCTATTCGAATAGCTGTGCCCGCGGTAATAGGACGACCTGAAGTTGTATCCCGATCTTTACAACTAGAACTGGATATTGAGATGTGAAATGGATATGATGGCTGTGGGATTGCTTTCTCGCAGGGAGTCGAGAAAGGATCTTTGGGCGCTAATGCTACAACTTACTTGCTAAATATAATATGCTATCCTGCACTCTTCTAAATGCTGCAAGATGCTTGAACATGCTAGTCTTTGATAGGCTAGCCTTCCCCTCTATTCTGGCATTCTGCAGTATAGTCCACACATACATCCCTTCCCTTGATACCAATGCATACTTAGTATAGATCTGATGCTTGTGAGTACTTCAGATGAGTACTCACGGTTGCTTTGCTACCTTTTTCTCCTACTTTCTTCTTTCCGGTTGTTGCGAACATATGATGGATCCCAGGAGCCATATGCCACTACCGATGACTACTACTACCCCGACGGTGCCTACTACTACGTGGAGACCGCCGACGACCAGGAGTAGTTAGGAGGCTCCCAGGCAGGAGGCCTTGCCTTTTCGATCGTTGTTGCTTTTGTGCTAGCCTTCTTAAGGCAAACTTGTTTAACTTATGTCTGTACTTAGATATTGTTGCTTCCGTTGACTCGTTTGTTTTCGAACTGATGTATTGGAGCCCTCGAGGCCTTGGCTTGTAATACAAAGCTTGTATTACTTTAATTTGTGTCTAGAGTTGTGTTGTGATATCTTCCTGTGAGTCCCTGATCTTGATCGTACACATTTGCGTGTATGATTAGTGTACAATTGAATCGGGGGCGTCACAAACCCCATCGCGACCCCATGGCCTATCCCTTCCACCATCGCATCGCCACTCTACCAGCACGCTGGCGAATTAGCCATATTTTTCGGTACTCCGTCGCTGCCGAGCCATTCGTCCTTGCCGTTGTTTTCACCGTCGCCACAGTCACCAACCGACCGCCAAACACCCGCCCAGCCACTACCGCATCACGGCTCTGCGCGCCCGCTGCAAATAGGCCATATTTTCCACTGCTCCGCCACCGCCCAGTTCGTCCCCATTGTCGTTTCCGCTCTCGCGCCGCTCATCCGCCATCGCCAAGCCACCACCCAGCCCCCCACACCCGTCGTCGCCTCACCACACAGCTTTTGCCCCACGGCCGCCGCCCTGATTCGAACATCGTGTTATGGCCATTGTCGCTCAGCTGCCCCAATTCTAGTTTTTACATCTTCATTTGCATCATCTATTGGAGTTGCACTTTTACATCACCAATTTACTCATCAGTTGGAGTTACCTCTTTTTTGGAGATATAAAAGGCACTTTTTGGATATGTAATTTTTTACATCTCCAAATTTGCATATTCTATTGGAGATGTTCTTATTTTTGGAATGCTAATTATGGTGATTTGATTGATCTATACGATATTTCTTTTTTGAATGCTAATTATGGTGATTTGATTGGTTGTACGATGTTTCTTTCTGGAATACTAACTATGGTGTTTTAATTGGTACAACATCATTGGAGCAATGTAGGTCACCGGGTCTAAGATAATGAAGGGTTGATATTCAATGTTTTTGCCACAACTCACTTGTTTAACAGTAGTGGAGATTGTATAAATGTTTTTTCTAAAAATGTCACAAACATATTTTCGAAACATGTGAACATTTTTTAATGTAACATGCATTTTTTAAATGGTGCAAAACATTCCTTTTTGCATTGTGTAACATTTTTCAAAAATGTCATGTACATTTTCCTGAAACACGTGAACATTTTTTGAAATGTGACATGTATATTATTTGAAAAGCATGAACAGGTTTGAAATGTCACACCCGTACCGAGACGTAAGAGATCCCACATTGTCCACAACTGATATGTTTCATGGAGAAAAGAGGAAATATAATGAGAAGAAACACATGGATAAAGAGAAGGCTGCTGTTTTGGCTACAGAACAACAAGCAAAGTCTTCGCAAGAAGCTGATGCAGGAACTTCCCAGCCAAAAACAAAGAAGAGGAAGGAAATGCCTTTGCAAGAAGATACCCCTCCTGGAGTCCACCAAATCTCCAGGTGGAGAAAATCCAATAGTTTCTACTCCGAAAAAAGCAGGAAACCAAGCGAGTTGTTCATCATCGTGCACAACATTCTCTTTCAGTTGAAGCATCTGTAGCTGAGTAAGTTGTAGATGAAGCAGAGCATGTTGTTGTTGTTGTTGTTGTTGGAGAAAACGCTGCTACTGCAGCACCTGAAGATATTGTTGCATATGGAGCTCCTAAATAAAATGCTCCTCCCAATGCCTCACCTATCGATCAAGAACCACAACATGAAGAAATGATGCAGATAATATACCTTTGTCTTAGCTATATAACATTAATTCTGACACTGCTAAAGGTTCTTCCATTGCTAACAAGAAGCCACTGGACTTGGAAGCAATCAGAAGCTTCTTTGTCAAATCAATGAAGAAATCAAAGGACCACCAAATTGCCTCGAGGACCTCTAGAAATCTTTTCTGACTTCATCAAAGTGGAGCAGACAAAGACAATGCTTGAAAAGCACAAGCTAAGGAGGCTGCAACGACTAATATTGGTTAGGCAAATGATTAACCATTGTAGGTATAGGAGACAAGAGGATTATCTTCAGAAGCTAATGTTGAGCCAAGTGCTTAAGAAAATTTTGGTGCTAACAGTTAACGTACCTCAAACAAATGTGGCTGAAGCAATGGTCAGTGAAGACATCGAAACTCCAGTTGCTGTCCCTCAAACTTCTCATAATAGGATAGCTACTCGCAGATGACTTATTTTCATCTGAGAGGAAATCAGACCAACACCTTATGAAGACGTTGATATGTGCCCGGAACCATTCATGCCCAAGTTTAGAGATGTCACTTAACCTCATGCATTTGAGGAGATGGCATTCATCGGGGCAAAGATTACTTCATTGGTCCAAATCACAATCTGAGAGAGAGAGAGAGAGAGAGAGAGAGAGAGAGAGAGAGAGAGAGAGAGAGAGAGAGAGAGAGAGAGAGATCTACTTCAGCTTAATTCTGGACCATGGGACGACAAACTTACTATGCGAGTGTGTTTTGTCACAAGAACAAAATGTTTACTTGAAAGAGATGCATGAGATGCCTTGTTTTGATTCTGCGCTTGGTAACCGAAGAAAATTGGGCTTCACAACTTTTTTATCTTCCGCGAGACTGGAAGGAAGAGACTATTCTTCAATTCCATGCGACCATATTCATTTCTGGCAAGGTTGAAGACACAAGAACGTGGAAGTAGCCAAAGTTGATGAAGCGTCTCACCATCCTGAGAAGGTTGCTTGAGTTTATGCTAATTGAATCATGGCTCTTGCAAGGCATACATGTATACGTTTAAGCTATGAGAGATTACACAACGAGACAGAGGAGAATAAGTAAAGAGATAAACCTCCTAACAACTCTCTAAAGATACACATGCATGCACCCTATGTATGTTACATACTACATATTCTAAAACCCACCCTTAATCATAACGCTGCAAGTTGAGATTATGGTTGAACTATTCTAAATTCCTTGTAGGCAATGATTTTGTGAATCCGTCTGCAATTGGTCCTTTGAATGCACAATTCGGATTTCTAGCTCTTTGCGAGCATGTTCTCTTCCAAAGTGAAAGTCAGTTTCAATGTTGTTTTGTCCTTGCATGAAAAACTGGATTAGCAGATAGATAAGTAGCACCAAGATTTTCACACCAAAGACATGGAGTTTGCTCATGACGTATTGCAAGTTCTTTCAGCATGGATGTACCCAAATAATTTTTGTCCTTCCATTCGCCAATGCCTTGTACTCCGCTTTAGTACTATCAAGCGTAGATGATGACTTGCTGAAGGTCAGGCCAACATTTAAAGTATTTTTTACATGTCTCATGTGCATTTGGCAGCAGTCCAATGAGCCGTGGTGGGTGCATGAATAAACTAACATACTTTATTTACATTAAAAGATATGTCAAGTTTGGTAAGTGTCAAGTATTGGAGTGCTCACCTACCAAACTTATGTATCTGGTGCCATCTTCTTGATCCAGGAGCTCTCCTTCTGCAAGATACACCTTTTTTGTGTTGGACAATGGAGTTGGTGATGGTTTACAACCTGCAATCACTCTATTTAAAAGATCAGTTGCATATTTTTCTTGATAGAGGAGAAGGCCATATCTATTTTTCATTACTTGAATACCAAGGAAGAAATGTAAATCTCCTAAATCTTTAAGGGCAAACTCTAACCTCAAATTTTAGCAGGCCTTTCACTGCGTCATCTAATGAGCTTGTGACAATGATAACATTAACATATATAAGCACAATATGGATGAGTTTGACTTACAATAAATAAATAACGAGGTGTCAGATTTGGAGGGAACAAAAGGAACGGTGCATTTTTGTCATCAAACCAAGGAGGTTGTTTCATATACACTCTCTCTTCCAGAACACCATGAAGATACGCGTTCTGAACATCTAGTTGTTTCAGACTCCATCCTCCGGATACAACAACACACAAAACAAGACGAAGTAGTAGCGTTTACAACAAGACTAAACATGTCCTCATAGTCTACTATTGGAAATATGCCTTAGAGGCAATAAAATTGTATCATTATATTTCCATGTTCATAATTAAGAGTTTATATTTCAATCTATAAATGCTATGATCATGGAATATGTGATTCACTGGAAAACTCATATGCACGTGTCGAATGATAAACGGTAAATAATAGGTTCCTAGTCTTGCCTCTAAGACTGGTGATGACCCACAAGTATAGGGGATCTATCCTAGTCCTTTCGATAAGTAAGAGTGTCGAACTCAACGAGGAGTAGAAGGAAATGACAAGCGGTTTTCAGCAGGGTATTCTCTGCAAGCACTGAAATTATCTGTAACACATAGTTTTGTAATAAGATAATTCGTAACGGGTAGCAAGTAACAAAAGTAACTAAGGTGCAGCAAGGTGGCCCAACCCTTTTTGTATCAAAGGACAAGTCTCGACGAACTCTTATATAAAGCAAAGCGCTCCCGAGGACACATGGGAATTCTTGTCAAGTTAGTTTTCATCATGCTCATATGATTCGTGTTTGTTATTTTGATAATTTGATATGTGGGTGGACCGGTGCTTGGGTGCTTCCCTTCCTTGGACAAGCCCCCCCCCCACTTATGATTATCCCCTCTCGCAAGCATCCGCAACTACGAAAGAAGAATTAAGATAAATCTAACCATAGCATGAAACATATGGGTCCAAATCAACCCCTTATGAAGCAACGCATAAACTAGGGTTTAAGCTTCTGTCACTCTAGCAACCCATCATCTACTTATTACTTCCCAATGCCTTCTCCTAGGCCCAAATAATGGTGAATTGTCATGTAGTCGATGTTCACATAACACCACTAGAAGAAAGACAACATATATCTCATCAAAATATCGAACGAATACCAAATTGACATGATTACTTATAACGAAACTTCTCCCATGTCCTCAGGAACAAATGTAACTACTCACAAAGCATATTCATGTTCATAATCATAGGAGAATTAAATAGCATTAAGGATCTGAACATATGATCTTCCACAGAATAAACCAACTAGCATCAACTACAAGGAGTAATCAACACTACTAGCAACCCATAGGAACCAATCTGAGGTTTTGAGACAAAGATCGGATATAAGAGATGAACTAGGGTTTGAGAGGAGATGGTGCTGGTGAAGATGTTGATGGAGATTGACCCCCTCTCGATGAGAGGATCGTTGGTGATGACTATGACGATGATTTCCCCCTCCGGGAGGGAAGTTTTCTGGCAGAACAGCTCCGCCATAGCCCTAGATTGGTTCTGCCCAAGTTCTGCCTCGAGACGGTGGTGCTTCGTCCCGAAAGCTTCCTCTTGATTTTTCCAGGTAAAAACCCTTCATATAGCAGAAGATGGGCCCCGAGGGCCTGCCAGGTGGGCGGCAAGGTAGGGGGGCGTGCCCAGGGGGTAGGGTGCGCCCCCACCCTTGTGGTTGCCTGGTGGGTCCCCCCTGGTGCTTTCTTCGCCCAATATTTTTTATATATTCCAAAATAATTCTCTGTGAAGTTTCAGGACTTTTGGAGTTGTGCAGAATAGGTCTCTCAAATTCATTCCTTTTCCAGTCCAGAATTCCAGTTGTCGGCATTCTCCCTCTTTGTGTAAACCTTGTGAAATAAGAGAGAAAAGGCATAAGTGTTGTGCCATAATGTGTAATAACATCCCATAATGCACTAAATATCAATATAAAAGCATGATGCAAAATGGACGTATCAACTGGCTCAAGTGTTGTTTGTGATCATGTTTTGAGGATCTTCGGATATCGTTAAGTGTAATGATAGTCCTAAAACAACATTGAGAGTATGACTTCAGAAGAACAATCATATTGAATCAACCCAAACTTGTTTTCTATACTTTGAGATAATATCGTCCAACAAGCCTACAAACGAATAACTCCATCACTGTCCAGCAAGCCTATGAAGGAATAACTCACTCCCGGTGGTGAGCATCATGGAATTGTTGATGAAGAAGGGTCGATAATGATGATGATGATGAACCCCCCTCTCCGGAGCCCCAAACGAACTCTAGAACAGCTCTCCCGATCAAAAACAGGAGGCAGCGGGGTGGCTTTGTATTGTAAAACATGATGAAACTTCTTTTCATTTATTGAGAAGATGGTATTTGTGGTGTTGGAAATAGGTCAGACGAAGCCTCGTGGGCTCCACAAGATATTAGGGCGCGCCCTGGGGGTTAGGTGTGCCCTGTTGTCCTGTGGACAACAGGTGGCCCCCTCCAGTGGATCTTCGTTCTGATATTTTTTATTTATTCAATAAAAAATCTCTGCAAACTTTCATCTGATTATAAGAAATTTTATTTCTGCACAAAAACAACACCATGGTAGTTCTGCTAAAAACGGTGCCAGTCCAGGTTAGTTTCATTCAATTCATGCAAATTAGAGTTCAAAACAAGAGCAAAAGTGTTTGGTAAAGTAGATGCAACGGAGATGTATGAGCATCCTAGAAAAATGTTGATGCTCACGCCTCAACGGGGTCGCATTTCTCGTCAGCTAACAAGGATGTCACTCCAACACAGGCAAGGGACACATTAAATACAACCAAAAGTTGTATCAGCATACATGATTATAGTCAAGTGGTCAACACAAGCGGCCTACGCGTTATTATCTTCTACAGGACACCGCTTGATAATCTTCTCTAGTTTGCAGGCCTCAGCACCATACTCCACCTCTAGCCCGACCTCCCTTTAGGAGGCCTCAGCCGTAGGGTGCTCGGGCAACCCATGCACAATGGGGGCTAAGGACAAGCCCGGGTGTTGGGTCTTCGCACCCGCAATAACCTTCATCGCGGCCTCGTACACAGCCGAGTACTGTTGATGACCCACAAGTATAGGGGATCAATCTTAGTCCTTTCAATAAGTAAGAGTGTCGAACCCAACAAGGAGTAGAAGGAAATGGCAAGCAGTTTTCAACAAGGTATTTTCTGCAAGCACTGAAATTATCGGTAACAAATAGTTTGGTAGCAAGATAATTTGTAACAAGTGAAAAGTAACAAGAGTAACAATAAGTGCAGCAAGGTAACCCAATCCATTTTGTTGCGAAGGACAGACTGGAACAATCTCTTATAATAAGTAAAACGTTCTTGAAAACACAAGGGAATTTCATCTAGTCACTTTCATCATGTTTGTTTGATTCGCGTTTGCTACTTTGATAATTTGATATGTGGGTGGACCGGTGCTTGGGTGCTGTTCTTACTTGAACAAGCCTCCCACTTATGATTAACCCCTCTCTCAAGCATCCACAACTATGAAAGAAGAATTAAGATAAAATCTAACCATAACATTAAACATATGGATCCAAACAGCCCCTTACGGAAAAGCGCATAAACTAGGGTTTAAGTTCCTGTCACTCTAGCAACCCGTCATCTATTTACTCACTGGTACAGCAAGGTGTTATACAAATGATTTTTAACCCCTTTCCGCGACGACATTCTGAACCGTCGCCTAGTGAGTGACTGCGATAGGGGGGGGGGGTGTCCTTCCCACATGACCCAGAAACCGCCAGGGATATGCCCTCCTGGCACACACACTCGGCAAAATGAGGTCGTGTGCGATCGACGAGCGATCAAATATGATTATACGTAAAGTTGTGCCAAAAAAATACAATTATACAAGCCAAATTGTTTCCCGTCGTAAGTACATCCCACATAGTCAGTCCCCGCTAAACGTTTCCGTTCGTATGTACATTCCACACAGTCAATCCAAGGAATACGTTTCCGTTAGTATGTACATCCCACACAGTTAATCCAAGAAGTACGTTTCCGTTCGTATATACATCCCACACAGTCACTCCAAGGAAAGCGTTTCCGTTCGTAGGTACATCACACACAATTTTCCCCATTAAATCATTTGTGATAGCGTTTCCATTGAACACGATATTAACAATTTTATCGTTTGCATTATTGAATTCATCACACACGATGCGTAGAAGAAACTGTGTGGCAAATGTTGTCCATCACACACACTTTTTATGTGGTAAACATTTGCGCAAGGTGGCCTAACGCAAACAGTTTTAAGAGGATGTCGTGTGTGATTGTTCATTGATCCAACACGGTTTATTCTTAGAAACTGTGTGCGTTGCTTGAGGTCATCGCCCACGGTGTTTTCTCAATGACCGTTTGCAATAGAAAACCCAATTAGCAGGCTAATTGGCCATTATCAAGCTAATTGCCCTATTATTAATAATCCATTTATTAATCTAATTGACACTTCATATTAAGCACACAATATATTTCATTTCCATATTAAGGAAGTAGGATTTCATAATTGAACTACATCAAAGCACAACATCATATAGTTTCAGCACTCAGCTACCCCATTACACAACTGCACCAGCACCAAGTTTCACATGCAAAATCTACAACCTTTCGAAATTAGCATCATAGACGGAACATAGACAGATGAATCACATATGGAAAACTGCTGACACAGAAGGCGAATATTGAGCCTTCATTGATGTTGAAGGTCTTTGCAACTTTGGGCCAGTGCATGTGGATGATTGTCCGTCCATCCTTTGTCCTCTTCAGGAACACTTCAATATTGAACCATGGGTTTTGTATGAAAACCTTCCTCACTGCCTGACCAAACAGGTGGTTTGAGAGGTAATCATCAGTGAACTGCTTTGGAAAGGCCTGAAAACAAGGATATGCATAAATATCTTCTCCAGATTTTAAATGGCGCAAAGGAATTAAAAGACAAGGTATAACAATTAGTACCATCCCGTAGTGAATTGATGTCTTCTTCATTGTGCAGACAAAGATCTTGTTGTTTTTTGTCGCTAATTTCTTTATCATAACAATCTTTTTGAGTTTATTGACTTGACTGATATTAATGGACAACTCATTTCCACATATGCAAAAAGCGTCAAACAATGGTTCAAAACCTCCGATAACAGGACCTACATGTGCAAGAACAAATTGCTACAACCTAATATTTATAAACAAGAAGTGGGAAGGTGTGTTATTAACTGCAATAGGCCTAATATTTAAAAATAAGCAAACATAGTCATTCAAACTTGTATTGTGCAAGTCTAAGTACACTAGTTATTTGCCCTGTTTGGATCCATGGGTTAGAGTTAGTTTGAGCTAGTTTGCTCAAATAGCCCTAAAGTATCCAAACATGAGGGCTAGTTTGAGCTAGTTGCGTCAAACCCACCCAAAACAATTATCCCACCCAAGAGGTGCTCATTGGGGCTAGTTCTCGTAGTGCATTTAGTGTCAATCTAACAATGTCATCCAAACACCTCTTTGGCTAGAGTTAGTTTAAGGTTAGTCATTGTTATTTAGGAAACGTAGGATAGCCTAGGATTTATTCTACCTTGACTTGTACACCAAGGTGACCATGTACTCCTATATATATGCCCACGAGGCTCAAGAAATACAATAAACTATCCCACCAATCTCTCTCTCTCTCTCTCTCTCTCCCTCTCCCTTTTAACTGTCATGAGCTAGAAACTAACTCTAACCTCTAGCTAAGTTAGAGTATGCAAACAGTGCCATCGTTAAATCAAATGGAAAGGCATGTTCAATACTCCCTCCGGTCCTTTTTACTCTGCATATAAGAATTGTATGAAGTCAAACTTCATAAAGTTTGACCTTATTTATATGAAAAAATATCAACATCTAGCATGCTGAAGTTATACAATATGAAAATTTAAGTCATGACACATGTACTGATATTTATTTCATGTTGTGAATGTTGGTATTTTGTTCTATAAAGTTGGTCAAACTTTAAGAGGCTTGACTTTAGATAAATCTTATAGGCGAACTAAAAAGATTCGGAGGGAGGACACCATGCTTAACAGCACCCAAATATAGTCATTCATAGAGCTATTGTTAAATTTGGTATTGATGAAATTGAAGTGCACAGTTCATACTAGCACATATAGAACATCACACTGTTAATAGCTGAAATAAACAAGGCATACTACGAACAACCAAAGATGGCAATTGAAGCTGGACATATGCTAACTACAAACAACCGAACAACCATAAACCGTAGAAATAAATAAGGTGTAATGCAAACAACCTAATATAGCAATAAATACTGAACATGTTATCAATACAAAAGGGGTTCGAGAAACAAATCGTTGGTTTCCTCACTTGTCACAGATTGGTTCCTCCTCGTGGTCGCCGTCGATGAGGTCTGACTTGCCAGCTGAGGATCCCAGGCCAGCGTCGCAGAACATATCCTTCAGAAATGACAAAAGGGGCTCCATGGTGATGAAGGATGACAAATTGTTCATAACAAGCCGCAGGAGATCAGTGGCAGGGCCATCAATGAGATCGACGGCTGTCAAACCCGAAGGGTTGGGGGTGGTCAGCTTAACCTGTGACATAACCCACGTAAAGCCATCTGTGTCGACAACCTCGATGTCGTAGCCGGCATTCGCGACATGCCAAAATACTCTAGCCCGCTGATTGAAAGGCTCAATCTAGGTCCAGTCATTGTCGTCATCTTCCTCGCCGGCCACCTCGCCGACGTCGGTCGAAGAGGCCACGGTAAAGCTCTTTTGGGCCATTCGCTCCTCGAGCTCCCCGGGAAGCGTACCCGGGTTTAGGCTGCGACGCTCTGGAGTGGTGGAAGGGGTGGGGATGGGCATCTCTGGGAAAGGGGGCATTTTGTAGGCGTCATCTAAGAAACTCAGGGCGGTGAGGGTATGTATATCGGTGGGTAAACTGCATGGGCAGACCAGCAGAGGTTGACGATGGCGGCGGCGCAGCGGCGGCAACCTAGCTAGGTTTGGAGTGAGGGAGGAGTGGTGTGTATGTGTGTGAGAGGGGGATTTGGGGTGAGAAAAGGATTTGGGGTGTGTGTGTGGAGGGGGTCCAAGGTGGTGTTTGAGGAAATGGCACGAATACTGAAAATTTTACTAGGCGGGAGTAAATTGGCGGGGCTACCAAAAATTTGGATCAAGGGATTGAAGCAGAGTGGGGCGGGAGTAACGAACATCACACATGGTTAAAACATAATAATCGTGTGCTATCAAACAGAAAAACACTCCAGCCGAGCATATATTTTTGAGATTGCGAGGGATGCAGGCGGGAGTAAAATACTGGGGCTACTGAAAATTTGGATCTACTGATTGAAGAAGAGCGGGAGTAACAGACATCGCACACAGTTCAGACATACTAGTCGTGTGCTATCAAACAGAAAAACCATCTACATGGTTAAATATTTTCGAGATTGTGAGGGAGTAGATATTTTCAAGAGGCGGAGGGAAGCATCGTGGAGCCCAATCTACTGTGATCATGTGGGTGATAGGGGCAGGGGCGCGGCACACGGGTAGTCCTAGAGAACCGTGTCTATTTCGTACCTGATCGTGGACGGTTGCTGTGTCTGACTCGTCTGCTGTTTATAAATTTGGCCAATAAAACGTGGGAAAGGGTCAGAACACGAACACTCTTGCATGAAAAGGGTGGTTTGATGTTCAAATACCCAATGCACAACTTTGATGTGGCACCTATCGCACAAAGCGCCCATTATTATTGCTAGCCCCCCCAAACACACACACACACACACACACACACACACACACACACACACACACACTTCGTGTTGCCGGGAGTGGAATCCTAGCTATGAACGCATGCCCCCAAATAGGTAGGTCTGACATGTCATTGTACCGTAACACAAAACCGAAAGGAGTACATCAACCCCCCTTTGCTTCCGATCAATGTGGACCGTGTGCGGGCCCACAGATGTGTTCTTCTGGCGTTAAATGGGTGAGACCACTTACCAACCACACCTGCGGGTGGCCTGATATGTGTGTGTGTGTGAAAACGATGTGCTATGATATCTAAATAACCAAATCACAAATTTGATGTGGCACATGTGCATCGCGAATTAACTGTGCATCCCCGACCCCTTGGAGGCTCATCTAGTACGAAGTAGTACTGTGCCCCCCCCCACACACTTTGAGTCGATGGGAGGGGGCATCTCACCAAGGCGTATTGTAAGACTGACCAAGAAGAATCACCACCTTGGTCGTGTAACCTCTCTTGTTTGTTGGGTCAAAGTCATGCATTGGCGTTCCACACACGGCCCCACAAAATAGGGTAACTTGTCGCCAATAACCATGCGAGGGAGTGCCTGAAGACAACCACTGCGTGCATGTGGCCCAAACATATGTATGAAGTGTCATGTGGTGTTTGAATATACCCAATGCACAACTTTGATGTGGCCGTGTGCTTTTGGAACCGGAAGGTCCCCACACGGAGCAAGGGTTCACGACGCATAGTATATA
>NC_041391.1:403513194-403529283 GCF_002162155.2 Triticum dicoccoides | reverse complement strand
GATTCATGTGTATGCGAGCCCTCGAACTTAGGTCTCGAATCTCACCATGATCGATGTACGACTATACGGTAACGCGAACCAAGAGAAGAGGAATCCACCATGGTAACCTCTCGCGTCGTTGGTCGAAGTGATGGATGTCCATGCGGACCCACGAATATATAGGCCATCGATGATAACCAAGCGAGGGAGAGTGTCCAAAGACAACCACTGCATGTATATATGTGCCCGAAACATATGTATGGACATGCGTGATGCATGCATATGTTTGAATACCAGAAGCACAACATTTTTATGTGGCACATGCATGCGTCGAAAAATGCATAGTCCCCACACAGATCTAGTTCATGATGCGTCGCGTGCTCGCCCCCCCACCACTTTGACCTGGTGGGAGGGATTCGTGCGTACACATGCGCACGAAGTATAGTTGCATGTACCGAACCGTATAAGACGAACCAAAATTTAATCCCCTCGTAATTATAAGTCAAATTAACCTCTATCACTGTCGGTCAAATTGATTGACCATGCGGGCACATAGAGATGGACGAAGCATCTCGCTGATAACCCCGTGAGTGGGTGCTAGAGGACAACCGCCATTGCTTGCTTGTGGGCCAAACACATGTATGGAGATGTGTGGTTGTGATGTTTGAATACCTAATATATATGCAGAACTTTGATGTGGCACCTGCCTCAGAAACCTTTAAGTCCCCCACACGAACCGAGGTTCATGACACGTAGTATACATATGTTGCCCCCTCCCCTCTTCGATGCGTAATATATAATACTATGTACCGTAACACAACCCGAAAATAATCCTCCTTGTAGTTCGTCAAATTACCTTTCTCGTTGTATCATATATTAGATGGACGATGACCTCGCAGGCCCATGGAGGGAAGAGTTGCAGGCGAATGAGTGACAACCATCATCTTCATGTGGCCCAATGTGTTGGTGATGTTTTTAATACCCAATATGCACAACTTCTTTGTGGCACCTGCCTTGGAAACCGAAAAGTCCCCACACAGAGCCAAATTGATTCATGATGTATGTGTAGTATATATGTGCTGCCCCGGCCCCCTCCTCCCCTCTTCAACATGTACTATATACTCCTACCGCAACACAACCCAAAAGAAACCTCCTTGCCGGGTCAAAGTGATGGAGGACAACCTCGCGGGCCCACAGATAGAAGCATCACACGCGGGTGAGTGTCCTATTTGACGCGTAGTATTGCCCCAGACCACCCTCTTCAACGCGTACTATATGTATACTCCTACCATACGTATAACAAAAACCCAAAAATGACCATCCTTGTTGGTCAAATTAACCCCTCTCATCACGTGTCATAGTGCTGCACGACGACTTCACGGGCCCACGCGATTGAGTGTCCTAGGACCACCACGTGCATGTGGCCCAAAGATGCATGTCAAACTTTTTCTGCAGCGAACATGCGACCAGAGGATTTTAGTGTTGAAAATTGAAAAAAAAATAGATAACATCTATTCGTTTTTATACATTGATTGATTTCCCAGGGATTTAAATGAGACCCGTGATAGTGCATGAAAATGGATTGCAAAATCGTCCCCATGCAAGAAATTTCTAACATCTAGAATCTTGATTTTAAAATCCAATAAATCCAAAACTAAGTTGAAATTCATGAAACTTATCTTGGTGTCATATGGACACCAATATAATATGTTTTAAAAAAAATTGAGACAAGTTTTGATATAATCTTCTTACATACAGGAAATTATAAACAGTTATCAACGAATATCGCAAATGAACTCTTTATTCGAACTATGTGCTTTAGACCAACAATGTAAGTGCAGTGCTTCAGTTAAGCAATAAAGCAGCAGGATTAATCATTAAAAAGGAAAAATCAATATAATATGTGCCACAGACGCGTCTCGTGTGCCGTACGAGCATGCGTGAGTTGATGACACACATTCTTGTAGGCAGACCAGGAGGCCGAGGCATGCGTGTGTTCGCTACATACTCACCATGGGGCGTGCTAGTAGCTGTGTGAAATGACAGTAGTCATGCCAACAGTCTGTTGTGTAGGCTCACCGGGAGGTGAGCCAGCCCTTTGACCACTTCCCACCTTGCTCCCACTGCTCCGTGTTAATGGCGTGCCTGATCCTCGGCTGCACACCCCGTCCACAGTTGGCGGTCCGCATGGAGTGTATTAGGATTTTGCCAAAGCGCACCATCGGTGGGAGTGGCGACGCCGGGGCTAGTGAAGCACCCGCGCAACACATGAAACTGGGTGCAGAAGTTGCATCGCCGCCGCCGAGGCCTCGCGCGGGCAGCAGCGCGACCTTGACTTCGTCGCCATCGTAGTGCCTCCCCAGCCGGAGCCGGAGGTCCACAACTACTCCGGCAACTAATTCGACTCCGACGGAAAACCGGTTAGTCGCCCCCTTTGTTGGGAACAGAAACCCTTAGTTATGTTCACCCAGTCCATGAAATCAGAGTAAGATTCATTAGATCCATGTAGTGTACAGATTGTTTGAATGGTATCTATGGTTAGTGATTAATTGTTTGTTATGTACAAACGATTTTTTTGCTAATAATCCGACTAGGGTTAGCGTGTGTGCTAATAATTCGTAGCCAGATCTTGAGAATTGATTTCGAATGTCCCACACATATGTTTGTTCCCTATTTTTCTTCCAGATCTTTAGAATTGATTTTGAATGTCCTACATGTATGTTTCTGCCTTTTTTTCTTTCAAGATTTCTATGTACACAGATGAGGTTCTGGCCAGCGGCGCCGGCGGCTATAGATCCTGCACCCGGCAGCGCAGGCAGAAGCGGCCACACCCCTGGATCTGAGGAACCCGTAGAGTATCAGGCGGACCGCATCAGCGATCTCCTAGATGCCATACTTGGGAGAACATCTTCCTTCTCCCCACCAAGGATGGCTGCCGCACACAGGTCCTCACCAGCTATCTATCGTTCATGGTTTTTAACTCCACGGAGCCATCATCTGCTCCCACCAGGGCTCTGTTCAACGCCTATGCATCCTGGCATGCTGCCTGCTGCACATACCCTTCATGGTGAATGCCTGGCTGACATCCCGTCAATTCGAAAAACTCCAACATCTTGAGTTTTACCATTACTAAGGAAATAGGTGTCCACCAACCGTTGTAGCTGTGCCCTCACCACTAGTGTCCATATCATGGTTTTCCTCCTCTATCCACACAACCACCCTGGTCTGGTGTCATCTACTAGACAATCTGGTACAAATGCTTCGACTGCCGCTACTAAAAACCTCGCGCTTGTGGTGGTCGATCTGTTGGAGGCCTCACCGCGCAGCATCATCCACTCCTGCTGCCCTGCCCTGGAGCGCTTACTGCTTGTTTTTGGAAAAGAAATCCATATCCCCTGTCTCCAAATAAAGTCGCCTCACCTTGTAAGCATTGTAACTTTCTTTAAAGGAGAGGAGCTCATCATCAAAGATGCCCCTTCACTCCAAAGGTTGCTCCTTGATTATTGTTATGTGTCACGCCCAATATGCGACCCTATCCTAAAGGAACTCGAAGGTCCCACCAAGGATAGAAGCGCATATTGGAGACGCTTTTGCAAGGTGGATATCATTACATCGTACCATTACATAATAGATGGGGATACATACAAGAGGCATACAATGCCACATGAATACAACAACATCATACATAAGAGCAACATCTGACTACGGATGAAACACAAACAGAAACTCAAACGACGTCCACCCTGCTAGCCCAGGCTGCCGACCAGGAACCTATCCCCTGAACGACAAAGCAGAAAAAGAACTCAAAACAAGCAAGCATCGCTCTCACGTCATGATCATCGCATTACCTGTACATGCAACTATTGTTGCAATAATCTGTGAGCCACGAGGACTCAGCAATCCCATTACCATGGGTATCAAGACTAGCAAAGCTTAAAGGGGTATGGAAAGGATAAGTGGTGAGGTTGCAGCAAGCGACTAAGCATGTATGGTGGCTAACTTATGAATACAAGAATGAGATGAGAAGCTACGCTAACGGTCGCACACTAGTAATGATCAAGAAGTGATCCTGAACTACTTACGTTCAAACATAACACCACCGTGTTCTCTTCTCGACCCACTTGAAAAGAGACCATCACGGTTACACACGCGGTTGGGTATTTTAATTCGAATCTGGTGTCAAGTTCTCTACAACCGAATATTAACAAATTCCCATCTGCCACATAACCGCGGGCATGGCTCTCAAAAGTTTAAACCCTGCAGGGGTGTCCCAACTTAGCCCATTACAAGCTCACGACCCACGGAGACAATCCTCCATCGCGGGACATCCGATCAGACTCGGGATCCCGGTGCACAAGATATTTCGACAATGGTAAAACAAAACCAGCAAGACCTCCCGGTGTGCCGACAAATGTCGATAGGAGCTGCACATATCTCGTTCTCAGGGCACAACAGATGAGTCAAGCTATGAGTAAAACCAGCCCTTGAGTTTCCCCGAGGTGGCCCCGCAGGCTGCTCCGTTCGGACCAACACTCAGAGGAGCATTGGCCCGGGGGGTTGACTAAAAAATACTAGGGGGCCGGCGAAAATCCCCTATTTAAGTTTTAGTTGTTATTGGGCAAATGGAAAACCAATGATGGGCCTTGCTGGAAGAGTTTTAATCAAAGCGAACTATCAAGAGGGGCCCATACCCCTCACCCTGTTAGGGATGCAAAATCAAGGAACATAACACCGGTATGACGGAAACTAGGGCAGCAAGAGTGGAACAAAACACTAGGCATAAGGACGAGCCTTCCACCCTTTACCAAGTATATATATGCATTAATTATATAAGAGATATTGTGATATCCCAAAATATCCATGTCCCAACATGGAACAACCTGCAACTGCACCTGCAACTAGCAACGCTATAAGAGGGGCTGAGCAAAGCGGTAACATAGCCAAACAACAGTTTGCTAGGAAGGGTGAAACATGTTAGAGGCTGTCATGGCAATTTGGGAGGCTTGATAAACAAGTGGTAGGAAGCGCGACATAGCGATAGCATCGAGACAACTAGCATAGCAATGATAGTAGTGAGATCCAGGGTGACGGTCATCTTGCCTGAAGTCCCGCTAGGAAGAAAAATGAGTCCATGAAGAAGACGAACAAACGTAGATGAACCAAGCGTAGTCGAACAAATCCTCACGATCGCAACAAAACAGGAACAATCGAGAAGAAGCACAACCAGAAAGAAGCAAACAACATGGTAAACACACATGTTGGGGAACGTAGTAATTTCAAAAATTTCCTACGCACACACAAGATCATGGTGATGCATAGCAACGAGAGGGGAGAGTGTTGTCCATGTACCCTCGTAGACCGAAAGCGGAAGCGTTAGAACAACGCGGTTGAAGTAGTCGTACGTCTTCACGATCCGACCGATCCAAGTACCAAACGTACGACACCTCCGAGTTCAGCACACGTTCAACTCGATGACAATCCCCGGACTCCGATCCAGCAGGGTGTCCGGGATGAGTTCCGTCAGCACGATGGCGTGGTGACGATGATGATGTTCTACCGATGCAGGGCTTCGCCTCAGCACCGCAACGATATGACGGAGGTAGAATATGGTGGAGGGGGGGCACCGCACACGGCTAAGGAACGATCAAGAAGATCAACTTGTGTGTCTAGAGGTGCCCCCTGCCCCCGTATATAAAGGAGCCAAGGGGGAGGGGGCTGCCGGCCAAGGAAGGCGCGCCAAGGGGGAGTCCTACTCCCACCGGGAGTAGGACTCCCTTCTTTCCTAGTTGGAGAAGGAGAAAGGGGGAAGGAGGAGGAAGAGGGGAAGGAAAGGGGGGGCGCCGCCCCCCTCTCCTTGTCCTATTCGGACTAGGGAGGGGAGGGGGCGCACCCCACCCCTTGCCTCCTCTCTTCCTCACCACTAGGGCCCATGTAGGCCCATTAAGCTCCCGGGGGGTTCCGGTAACCTCCCGGTACTCCGGTAAAATCCCGATTCCACCCGGAACATTTCCGATATCCAAATATAGGCTTCCAATATATCAATCTTCATGTCTCGACCATTTCGAGACTCCTCATCATGTCTGTAATCTCATTCGGGACTCCGAACAACCTTCGGTACATCAAAAAGTATAAACTCATAATATAACTGTCATCGTAACGTTAAGTGTGCGGACCCTACGGGTTCGAGAACTATGTAGACATGACCTAGAACTGTTTTCGGTCAATAACCAATAGCGGAACCTGGATGCTCATATTGGCTCCTACATATTCTACGAAGATCTTTATCGGTCAAACCGCATAACAACATACATTGTTCCCTTTGTCATCGGTATGTTACTTGCCCGAGATTTGATCGTCGGTATCCAATACCTAGTTCAATCTCGTTACTGGCAAGTCTCTTTACTCGTTACGTAATGCATCATTCCGTAACTAACTCATTAGCTACATTGCTTGCAAGGCCTATAGTGATGTGCGTTACCGAGAGGGCCCAGAGATACCTCTCCGACAATCGGAGTGACAAAACCTAATCTCGAAATACGCCAACTCAACATGTACCTTTGGAGACACCTGTAGAGCTCCTTTATAATCACCCAGTTACGTTGTGATGTTTGGTAGCACATAAAGTGTTCCTCCAGCAAACGGGAGTTTCATAATCTCATAGTTATAGGAACTTTGTATAAGTCATGAAGAAAGCAATAGCAACATACTAAACGACCAAGTGCTAAGCTAACAGAGTGGGTCAAGTCAATCACATCATTCTCCTAATGATGTGATCCCATTAATCAAATGAAAACACATGTCTATGGCTAGGAAACATAACCATCTTTGATTAATGAGCTAGTCAAGTAGAGGCATACTAGTGACATTAAGTTTGTCTATGTATTCACACATGTATCATGTCTCCGGTTAATACAATTATAGCATGAATAATAAACATTTATCATGATATGAGGAAATAAATAATAACTTTATTATTGCCTCTAGGGCATATTTCCTTCAGTCTCCCACTTGCACTAGAGTCAATAATCTAGATTACACAGTAATGATTCTAACACCCATGGAGTATTGGTGCTGATCATGTTTTGCTCGTGGAAGAGGCTTAGTCAACGGGTCTACAACATTCAGCTCCGTATGTATCTTGCAAATCTCTATGTCTCCCACCTGGACTTGGTCCCGGATGGAATTGAAGCGTCTCTTGATATGCTTGGTCCTCTTGTGAAATCTGGATTCCTTTGCCAAGGCAATTGCACCAGTATTGTCACAGAAGATCTTCATTGGTCCCGATGCACTAGGTATGACACCTAGATCGGAAATGAACTCCTTCATCTAGACTCCTTCATTTGCTGCTTCCGAAGCAGCTATGTACTCCGCTTCGCATGTAGATCCCGCCATGACGCTTTGTTTAGAACTGCACCAACTGACAGCTCCACCGTTCAATATAAACACGTATCCGGTTTGCGATTTAGAATCGTTCGGATCAGTGTCAAAGCTTGCATCGACGTAACCATTTACGACTAGCTCTTTGTCACCTCCATAAACGAGAAACATATCGTTAGTCCTTTTCAGGTATTTCAGGATGTTCTTGACCGCTGTCCAGTGATCCACTCCTGGATTACTTTGGTACCTACCTGCCAAGCTTATTGCTAAGCATACGTCAGGTCTGGTACACAGCATTGCATACATGATAGAGCCTATGGCAGAAGCATAGGGAACATCTTTCATTTTCTCTCTATCTTTTGCTGTGGTCGGGCATTGAGTCTGACTCAACTTCACACCTTGCAATACAGGCAAGAATCCTTTCTTTGCCTGATCCATTTTGAACTTTTTCAAAACTTTATCAAGGTATGTGCTTTGTGAAAGTCCAATTAAGCGTCTTGATCTATCTCTATAGATCTTGATGCCCAATATGTAAGAAGCTTCACCGAGATTTTTCATTGAAAAACTTTTATTCAAGTATCCCTTTATGATATCCAGAAATTCTATATCATTTCCAATTAATAATATGTCATCTACATATAATATCAGAAATGCTACAGAGCTCCCACTCACTTTCTTGTAAATACAGGCTTCTCCAAAAGTCTGTATAAAACCATATGCTTTGATCACACTATCAAAGCGTTTATTCCAACTCCGAGATGCTTGCACCAACCCATAAATGGATCGTTGGAGCTTGCACACTTTGTTAGCACCTTTTGGATCGACAAAACCTTCCGGTTGCATCATATACAACTCTTCTTCCAGAAATCCATTCAGGAATGCAGTTTTGACATCCATTTTCCAAATTTCATAATCATAAATGCGGCAATTGCTAACATGATTCGGACAGACTTAAGCATCGCTACGGGTGAGAAAGTCTCATCATAGTCAACCCCTTGAACTTGTCGAAAACCTTTCACAACAAGTGGAGCTTTGTAGACAGTTACATTACCATCAGCGTCAGTCTTCTTCTTGAAGATCCATTTATTCTCGATGGCTTGCCGATCATCGAGCAAGTCAACCAAAGTCCATAGTTTGTTCTCATACATGGATCCCATCTCAGATTTCATGGCTTCAAGCCATTTTGCGGAATCTGGGCTCATCATCGCTTACTCATAGTTTGTAGGTTCGCCATGGTCAAGTAACATGACTTCTAGAATAGGATTACCGTACCACTCTGGTGCGGATCTTACTCTGGTAGACCTACGAGGTTCAGTAGTAACTTGATCTGAAGTTTCATGATCAATATCATTAGCTTCCTCACTGATTGGTGTAGTTGTCACAGGAACCGGTTCTTGTGATGAACTACTTTCCAATAAGGGAGCAGGTACAGTTACCTCATCAAGTTCTACTTTCCTCCCACTCACTTCTTTCGAGAGAAACTCCTTCTCTAGAAAGGATCCGAATATAGCAACGAAAATCTTGCCTTCAGATCTGTGATAGAAGGTGTACCCAATAATCTCTTTTGGGTATGCTATGAAGACACATTTCTCCGATTTGGGTTCGAGCTTATCTGGTTGAAGTTTCTTCACATAAGCATCGCAGCCCCAAACTTTAAGAAACGACAACTTTGGTTTCTTGCCAAACCACAGTTCATAAGACGTCATCTCAACGAATTTTGATGGTGCCCTATTTAACGTGAATGTGGCCGTCTCTAAAGCATAACCCCAAAACGATAGCGGTAAATCAGTAAGAGACATCATAGATCGCACCATATCTAGTAAAGTACGATTACGACGTCCGGACACACCATTTCGTTGTGGTGTTCCGGGTGGCGTGAGTTGTGAAACTATTCTGCATTGTTTCAAATGTAAACCAAACTCGTAACTCAAATATTCTCCTCCACGATCAGATTGTAGAAATTTTATTTTCTTGTTACGATGATTTTCAACTTCACTCTGAAATTCTTTGAACTTTTCAAATGTTTCAGACTTGTGTTTCATCAAGTAGATATACCCATATCTGCTCAAATCATCTGTGAAGGTGAGAAAATAAAAATACCCGCCGCAAGCTTCAATATTCATTGGACCACATACATCAGTATGTATGATTTCCAATAAATCAGTTGCTTGCTCCATAGTTCCGGAGAACGGCGTTTTAGTTATCTTGCCCATGAGGCACGGTTCGCAAGTACCAAGTGATTCATAATCAAGTGATTCCAGAAGTCCATCAGTATGGAGTTTCTTCATGCGCTTTATACCGATATGACCTAAACGACAGTGCCACAAGTAAGTTGCACTATCATTATCAACTCTGCATCTTTTGGTTTCAACATTATGAATATGTTTATCACTACTATCGAGATTTAATAAAAATAGACCACTCTTCAAGGGTGCATGACCATAAAAGATATTACTCATATAAATAGAACAACCATTATTCTCTGATTTAAATGAATAACCGTCTCACATCAAACAAGATCCAGATATAATGTTCATGCTCAACGCTGGCACCAAATAACAATTATTTAGGTCTAAAACTAATCCCGATGGTAGATGTAGAGGTAGCATGCCGACCGCGATCACATCAACTTTGGAACCATTTCCCACACGCATCGTCACCTCGTCCTTAGCCAATCTTTGCTTAATCCGTAGTCCCTGTTTCGAGTTGCAAATATTAGCAACAGAACCAGTATCAAATACCCAGGTACTACTGCGAGCATTAGTAAGGTACACATCAATAACATGTATATCACATATACCTTTGTTCACTTTGCCATCCTTCTTATCCGCCAAATACTTGGGGCAGTTCCGCTTCCAGTGTCCAGTCTGCTTGCAGTAGAAGCACTCAGTCTCAGGCTTAGGTCCAGACTTGGGTTTCTTCTCTTGAGTAGCAACTTGTTTGCTGTTCTTCTTGAAGTTCCCCTTCTTCTTCCCTTTGCCCTTTTTCTTGAAACTGGTGGTCTTATTGACCATCAACACTTGATGCTCCTTCTTGATTTCTACCTCCGCAGCCTTTAGCATTGCAAAGAGCTCGGGAATAGTCTTGTCCATCCCTTGCATATTATAGTTCATCACGAAGCTCTTGTAGCTTGGTGGCAGTGATTGAAGAATTCTGTCAATGACACTATCATCAGGAAGATTAACTCCCAGTTGAATCAAGTGATTATTATACCCAGACATTTTGAGTATGTGTTCACTGACAGAACTATTCTCCTCCATCTTACAGCTATAGAACTTATTGGAGACTTCATATCTCTCAATTCGGGCATTTTCTTGAAATATTAACTTCAACTCCTGGAACATCTTATATGCTCCATGACGTTCAAAACATCGTTGAAGACCCGGTTCCAAGCCGTAAAGCATGTCACACTAAACTATCGAGTAGTCATCAGCTTTGCTCTGCCAGACGTTCTTAACGTCGTCAGTTGCATCTGCAGCAGGCCTGGCACCCAGCGGTGCCTCCAGGACGTAATTCTTCTGTGCAGCAATGAGGATAATCCTCAGGTTACGGACCTAGTCCATGTAATTGCTACCATCATCTTTCAACTTAGCTTTCTCAAGGAACGCATTAAAATTCAACGGAACAACAACATGAGCCATCTATCTACAACAAACATAGACAAGCAAAATACTATCAGGTACTAAGTTCATGATAAATTTAAGTTCAATTAATCATATTACTTAAATTCCCACTTAGACAGACATCTCTTTAGTCATCTAAGTGATCACGTGATCCAAATCAACTAAACCATGTCCGATCATCACGTGAGATGGAGTAGTTTCAATGGTGAACATCACTATGTTGATCATATCTACTATATGATTCACGTTCGACCTTTCAGTCTCCGTGTTCCGAGGCCATATCTGTATATGCTAGGCTCGTCAAGTTTAACCTGAGTATTCCGCGTGTGCAACTATTTTGCACCTGTTGTATTTGAACATAGAGCCTATCACACCCGATCATCACGTGGTGTCTCAGCACGAAGAACTTTCGCAACGGTGCATACTCAGGGAGAACACTTCTTGATAATTTAGTGAGAGCTCATCTTAAAATGCTACCTTCAATCAAAGCAAGATAAGATGCATAAAGGATAAACATCACATGCAATCAATATAAGTGATATGATATGGCTATCATCATCTTGTGCTTGTGATCTCCATCTCCGAAGCACCGTCGTGATCACCATCGTCACCGACGCAACACCTTGATTTCCATCGTAGCATCATTGTCGTTTACGCCATCTATTGCTTCTACGACTAGCGCTACCGCTTAGTGATAAAGTAAAGCAATTACAGGGCGTTTGCATTTCATACAATAAAGCGACAACCATATGGCTCCCGCCAGTTGCCGATAACTTCGGTTACAAAACATGATCATCTCACACAATAGAATATAGCATCACGTCTTGACCATATCACATCACAACATGCCCTGCAAAAACAAGTTAGACGTCCTCTACTTTGTTGTTGCAAATTTTACGTGGCTGCTACGGGCTGAGCAAGAACCGTTCTTACCTACGCATCAAAACCACAATGATAGTTCGTCAAGTTAGTGTTGTTTTAACCTTCGCAAGGACCGGGCATAGCCACACTCGGTTCAACTAAAGTAAGAGAGACAGACACCCTCCAGTCACCTTTAAGCATGAGTGCTCGTAACGGTGAAACCAGTCTCGCGTAAGCGTACGTGTAATGTCGGTCCGGGCCGCTTCATCTCACAATACCGCTGAACCAAAGTATGACATGCTGGTAAGCAGTATGACTTGTATCGCCCACAACTCACTTGTGTTCTACTCGTGCATATGACATCTACGCATAAAACCTGGCTCGGATGCAACTGTTGGGGAACGTAGTAATTTCAAAAAAATTCCTACGCACACGCAAGATCATGGTGATGCATAGCAACAGGAGGGGAGAGTGTTGTCCACGTACCCTCGTAGACCGAAAGCGGAAGCATTAGAACAACGCGGTTGATGTAGTCGTACGTCTTCATGATCCGACCGATCCAAGTAACGAACGTACGGCACCTCCGAGTTCAGCACATGTTCAGCTCGATGACGATCCCCGGACTCCGATCCAGCAGGGTGTCGGGGATGAGTTCCGTTAGCACGACGGCGTGGTGACGATGATGATGTTCTACCGATGCAGGGCTTCGCCTAAGCACCGCAACGATATGACCGAGGTGGAATATGGTGGAGGGGGGCACCGCACACGGCTAAGGAATGATCACGAAGATCAACTTGTGTGTCTAGAGGTGCCCCCTGCCCCCGTATATAAAGGAGCCAAGGGGGAGGGGGTGGCCGGCCAAGGAGGGTGCGCCAAGGGGGAGTCCTACTCCCACTGGGAGTAGGACTCCCTTCTTTCCTAGTTGGAGAAGGAGAAAGGGGGAAGGAGGAGGAAGAGGGGAAGGAAAGGGGGGGCGCCGCCCCCCTCTCCTTGTCCTATTCGGACTAGGGAGGGGAGGGGGCGCAGCCCACCCCTTGCCTCCTCTCTTCCTCTCCACTTGGGCCCATGTAGGCCCATTAAGCCCCCGGGGGGTTCCGTAACCTCCCAGTACTCCGGTAAAATCCCGATTTCACCCAGAACATTTCCAATATCCAAATATAGGCTTCCAATATATCAATCTTCATGTCTCAAGCATTTCGAGACTTCTCGTCATGCCCGTAATCTCATTCGGGACCCCGAACAACCTTCGGTACATCAAAAACTATAAACTCATAATATAATTGTCATCGTAATGTTAAGCGTGCGGACCCTACGGGTTCGAGAACTATGTAGACATGACCTAGAAATGTTTCCGGTCAATAATCAATAGCGGAACCTGGATGCTCATATTGGCTCTTACATATTCTATGAAGATCTTTATCAGTGAAACCGCATAACAACATACGTTGTTCCCTTTGTCATCGGTATGTTACTTGCCCGAGATTCGATCGTCGGTATCCAATAACTAGTTCAATCTCGTTACTGGCAAGTCTCTTTACTCGTTATGTAATGCATCATTCCATAACTAACTCATTAGCTACATTGCTTGCAAGGCTTATAGTGATGTGCATTACCGAGAGGGCCCAGAGATACCTCTCCGACAATCGGAGTGACAAAACCTAATCTCGAAATACGCCAACTCAACATATACCTTTGGAGACACCTATAGAGCTCCTTTATAATCACCCAGTTACGTTGTGACATTTGGTAGCACACAAAGTGTTCCTCCGGCAAACGGGAGTTGCATAATCTCATAGTTATAGGAACTTTGTATAAGTCATGAAGAAAGCAATAGCAACATACTAAACAATCAAGTGCTAAGCTAATGGAGTGGGTCAAGTCAATCACATCATTCTCCTAATGATGTGATCCCGTTAATCAAATGACAACACATGTCTATGGCTAGGAAACATAATCATCTTTGATTAATGAGCTAGTCAAGTAGAGGCATACTAGTGACATTAAGTTTGTCTATGTATTCACACATGTATCATGTTTCTGGTTAATACAATTATAGCATGAATAATAAACATTTATCATGATATGAGGAAATAAATAATAACTTTATTATTGCCTCTAGGGCATATTTCCTTCAACACAACCCATAAACATGACATGACTCAACCAAGTATGATGCATGACAAGGCTATATGATGCATCATGGAAAGAGGTGATGGATACAAGAACAACACATCAAGGCAAGTTTAAATGTGGCCAGAAACAACATATAACAATTTCGGTAATTCCTCGTATGCAAATTTCGAAATTAGTCCAGATCTGAAAACAAATTATGTTCAAGTAGTTAAACAGCAAGTTAAGATGCACCATGATGATCTACGCGAAATTCTAGTCAAGCTATATATAAAGTTCATTTAATTCGGAGCTACGGCCTAGAAGATATGAGCAACACAAGTTAAACATGGCATTGATGCAAAATGCATTCAAACATCAATCAAACACCACTCAAAGCATGGATGCATCATGATAATATAAAACTACATGCAATTCTAAGCAAGTTTCATATAGAGCGTGCTCAAAATGGAGCAACGGTGCAACACATACACTCGAAACAAATTTAAAGGACAAGCTGTCCAAAACAGCAAGTAGGCACTTTGCAAACATCAAAACTATATGCTACAGGAATCATATGAGCACAAACTTGACATGCACTCAAATTACAGACAACACGCTTCAAATATCCTTAAGGTTTAGGTTCATAGTCATCAATATTATACCAAGATGGTCAATGCAAAATGCAACTTTATAACACAAGGGCATATACATGAGCAGAGTTAATATTATTGCATGTTGGAGGCATGAAACAAAGATACTACAACAATTATACATAGTAACCAAGGCCATGGCATCTAAGTAAACATAACAAAGAGCAAATAACATCCGGGCATCATATGCATATGGCTCATGGATTAGTGGGAACCAACATGACAAGATTGAATGTTGAAACAGTTTCAGCAAGTGTAAAACAATAACATTATGATAGCATGTTTGCAAGCATGTAACAGAGATATATGATATCCGAAATTATCAAACTTGGCATCTGGGAAAATCACTCATAATATAATTAAAAACATATAATTGTAGCATCTCCAAAAGAGGCACGGATCAACAAATAACAAGCTCACAACCTGGCATCATGAAGTTAACAGAAAACTAGAACAACATATAGGCATGTTCATGGCAATAAAAAAATATGCTACAGGACATATATAGGACATCACAAGGCATGGAATGGAAGAGCATAACATGGGAATCAAAACATGTCAACTAAGCATCTCCAGATTATGCATGAATTAATAGGTAGCATCACCCAAACATGGCATCATGATATAACAAATTCAGCATTGACAGAACAGTAACAACGAGTAGCCCACTTCACAAGCTTGATGCACCCACTACAGGGCATATGAAAATACATGTATTGTACCACAGTAAATATGGCATAATTATGCTCATAAAACATGTAGACATGATGCTTAAAAGAGAATCACACAAAAAGATATAAGAAAGACAAATACGCAAGTTATAACAGTTTTCAGCAGTTAACAGCAACAAGCACTTTTGGAACAGATATTAATGTGCCAATATGCACCCTAACATGAATGCAAAGCACACCAACATTTAGATCATGAATAGAAGAATATGTGCATATCAAGATCATCACCATAGGATCAACAGATACAAAGTTACATCACTCACAAAACACCTAAATGATGTTAACATGCAACAGTTTTCAATAGTTTATATCACTTAGCAGTTTTGAAACTAAGATTAAGGCATCAAGATGAATAGTAACATGAATGAAAGCTACTCCATCAGGAAGAGCACTCTGAGGTAAACATTTTGAAATATCATACACGCAAACAAAGCCACATGCACAAAGATACAATAGGTCAAAGATGCACACATGATGTTGAATTTCAGGGACTTGGTAGATTTGCTGGAAAAAAACAAACGAGCGCTAGATAGCTATAAGTCGCACGTGCGGGGAATAGCAGGGTCACTCACCCTGGGCTTCGTCCCAAAACGGCGTGGAGGTCGGGTTGGCCGGCGGCGCAGATGGGCCTGGGAGGGGTGCAATGCCGGGGCTGGGCCGGAGGCGGGGCCCATGCGAAGGCCATGCGCGGTCAATGCAGCGGCGGATCGGGGCTCCTCTCGATCGGCCTGAAGGGCGGCGGCGGCGGAGCTCTTC
>NC_041391.1:403496209-403512837 GCF_002162155.2 Triticum dicoccoides | reverse complement strand
GGGGATGGCCTGATCTGGCCGGAATCGGTGGCTCCCGGCTGGATCCGTGCAATGGTGGCGCGGGGAACGATGTGTCGGCAGCCTGGAGCGGGGACAAAGCGAGCTCTGGCGGCGCCTTCATGGTAGCGACTGGGAGCGAAGGCCGGCAGTGGAGGAAGATGCCATCGACGACAGGCTGAGCGATGACGGGGCCAGGGGCTCGTGCTCCGGCGAACCCCTGCCGGAGCGATGGTGGCGGGGTAGAGCGCTCGAGGAGGAGCAGGTGGTGGAGATTGGGGTGCTGCAGGCTTGCGGCGGCGGAGGTCCGGGCCCTGATGGGCTCGGTGGGCTGCGCCCAGGCCTGGCGGGCCGCGCGGTGGAGGGGAAGCTAGAGGGGACAAGTGGCAACGCCTGAGTGGCTGCAGTGGCGCTGGAGGGTGAGGTGGCGCACGGGGGTTGGCTGCAGGGCGCTGGCGGCGGCGCCAAGTGGTGGGCTGCGGCTGGCGGCGGCGGCACCGAGGTGGGAGGAAGCTAGGGGTAGGGGAAGGCTAGGGTAGCCCAAAAATAGGCAAGAGGGGGCTATTTATAGGTAGGAGAGGCTAGGATTAGGGGTTTTAATCCGTTTCGGAGCCGTTTGATCGCCATCGGATGGTCCAGAGCGGAGGGGGTCTAGGTGGGCTGCAGGTGGGTTGTGTAGGAGGCCTCGGGCTGAGGGGGAGAGGAGAGAAGTGCGACCCGGCGACTGTTTCGGAGACCAAAACGTCCGACGAAGATACCGACAACGGTACCACTATATGTTTGACGGTTGGGCTAACAAACGGACTCCGAATGCGATGAAATTTGGCAGGCGGTCTACCTACGCTATAATAAGATCGCACGCCAAGTTTCACCCTATTCCGACAACATTTTTATGCCACTTATATAATAATATTTCAGAGGAGCCGCGGGCGCGTGCGAGTGTGTCGGGGCTCAGAACGGACAATAGAGAGAACTGGGAGGACCCGGACGGATGCAAGTTTTGAAAAACATGAAGATGAAATGCATATGATGATATGGCAAAATGCAACACACAAGAAAATGACATGGCAACGACGGTGAATAACTGGAAGACTTCTGGCGCATCGGTCTCGGGGCGTTACATTATGACCTTCGCAAATAATTGTGGTCTCTGTGCCTAAACTGGAGACATTGGGTGTAATTCCTGATCTATTTGAAGGTTACAAGATGGTGGTTGGCTCCATGTTATTCATGTACTGCATATAATCATCAACACTTTTGTAATCATAAGCTGCCTTTTTCATTTGTGTGCGTAAGTTTTGTATCATCAACACTTTTGTAATCATAAGCTGCATTTTTCATTTGTGCGCATAATCTTTATGTAATCTTGGAGTACACTTTTGGTACTAATATTATGTTCTATGCTCAATGAAGAGTTTGTCCATGGGTACCCTATCAATGGTGCTGGATTCTGTCAAGATCTTACATATAAATACGTGGTGTTTTGATCTGAACATGGTTATCGGCTTGCTGTGATGCTTTCCATGTCTCGAGAATTTGTATATACATGTGATGATATCAACCACACTAATATACTTTACTAGAACTAACTGTTCATCTGTACTATTTTTTTGGACATTAACTGTTTTTAGTCTTCATGTCTATTTAGGCTAAAGGACATGGACAAAAAGGTATAACCAATCGGTGGCATAAGAAGCACCGGGATTTCCTCAGTTCTCATGACATTCGCTTGAGGACAATAACACTTGAAGGATACGCATCCAACCATGCAAACACTAGCTTTGTCACATTCTTCCTGTTGAATGCGAGAGTACTATTGTCCATGAGGATTAAGTTTTTTAACAGACACTTTCTCATAGATGGGCACGTTGAACATCATAAAAAGAAGTTTTAGGTGGACAAAAGGGCTTCTGAACGTGCTCGGCTTCTATTTATAACAACTTGTCTTCATGTACCAATAGATTTTCTGGTCCATGTTCTTGATTTTATGGACGAGGCCGATCCATTTGACTGTGACTGCTCAAAACTTTGGTTGAGTTAGTTGTTATTGTCATGTTAAATCTGGATTTTGGGTAAACCCGACGAACAATTAATCATCGTGCTTTTGTACCTTCTATAAGCTGGGGTTAGATATTGTTGTCCTTTTCAACTCGGCTTTGACCCATATTTTCTTTCCTACAAGCCGGAGCTTCTATCATGAAGCCTCATGGTCCCGAGAGAGAACTTGATCACATGATCTGGTCGTGAAACGACATACGTTGTATCTTCCCGCCTTAATTTATTTTACAGAGGCAACATGCAACTGTGCTAAACATATGAAATTATTCATGGTTCATTTCGCCTTTTTATACACTAATTTTCCTAGTCATTTTTCACAAATAGCCACCATGTTATTATCGCAAACGGTCGCATTAGTCAAACCACCGATGTTCAACTAACCATTTACTATCGCGGGCATCTGTTTGATTAGACAGGACAACTATGAGCAGTCCAGCCCGCACGCCATGAGCGCTACAATTTATTGCTGGTTTTGGACTTTTGTTTCGGCCTCCTCGGGAATGTACGTAGACTAGTCCTCCTTTCTCATCTACAAGCACCGCCGCCGAGGATCGCCGCCTGTTGCGAGATGGAGGATGAGCCGGCCAACAACTGGGGGCGGGTCGAGCCAGAACCGCAAGAGCCTCCAACGAACGTGGACTTCATCAGCAGCCTCCCCGACGAGATGTTTGTAACCATCATATCCCACCTCCCTATCAAATATGGTGTGTAGACCACTGTCCTATCGCGGCGGTGGCGCCCCCTCTGGCATTACACCCCCTTGGACATCATAGTCAACCATGAGTTCTACAGCGGGGAGAAGCAATGCCTGGACGCATTGTCCTACGTCCTCGCCACGCACCCTGGGCCAGTCAGACGCCTTGCTATCGGCAGGCTCAGTACCCACAACAAGAGCGAACCCAGGTTGCACTACGGGCTCCTATCCCCAGCCCTGGATCGGCTCGAGGAGCTCCTCCTTCATGCTAGACATCCTTGCTCGCTACCGCCGTCTGTGTTCCGCCTCGCGCCCACACTACGCCGCGCTACGTTCGGACGGTGCATTTCCCCGGGATCGATGCCGCACGCGCTCTTCATCTCCCTAAACTTAAGCACCTCGAGCTCATTGCCGTTAGCATCTCGAAGGAGGATTTGGAGCGCCTGCTTGTCGGCTGTACAACGCTCGAGTACCTTTGTCTTCATGCGATGGATCGGTCCAGTAGCCTCCACATCACCTCGACGAATGTCCATACGATTTATGTGCATTGCTGGCGCCACCCAAGGCTGTCAGTTGAGGTGTTTCACGATATTGTCATTGACAATGCGCCTTTCCTCGAGAGATTGTATGTACATGATAAATTAGGTCGAGCAAGAATCAGGGTCATTCACGCACCAAAATTGACAGTTTTGGGCTATTCATGTGCTGAATTCAATGAACTTGTTACTGGATCATTATCCGTTCAGGTACAACAGTCTTCTTCTTGTCCTTCTTATATATTATTGGACATCACATTTTATCTAATTGTTGTTGATCTATATGTTCGCCCGTCATCTAGAAAATGATTCCCACAAGCTTGACCCGGCCTCTGCGCATAGTGAAGATCTTGGCACTACAATCTGTCGGCCCCGATCTAGATGAACTTGTTAGATTCCTTAGATGCTTTCCTTGCACAGAGAAGCTATACACCGAGGTGATGCTCCTTTCCTGTTAATTGTTAACCACAACGGAACTCATTTTTTTGTTACTTTTACCCATGATTACAATGACAAATGTAGAATGATTTCTAAAGAAAATTTGGGAGGATTTCAATACATATATTTTTTGAGATGCTAGTGTTGTACGCGTTTTATTCCTTCGCCCGACATGCTTTCGTGATAAAAGTTTATCATGAAATATTGAAGGTGGCATCTCACTCTTTTCGTGTATTTTAGAAATCCTGCAAATCAAAGAGGCCCAAAGTGTTCAAATCTGTAGCTATGCACTAATATGTTGTCTTCGTTTGCAGATACTAGCAGGCGCAAAAGTAGAAAATGTTGGGGAATATAACATTACCATTGAATGCCTTGATCTTCATCTCATAGAAATTAATTTTAATGAGTACCGAGGCACCACACCAGAAATTAAATTCCCAAGGTTCTTTGTTGAGAAATCAAGGTTGCTGAAGGTAATGAGGTTTGCCCTATATTTACTGCGCAGAAGTGAATGGATTGCTAAAGAGCGCAAGCGTCTACAGCTAAATGGAAAAGGCTCTGCACAAGCTGAATTTTAGTTTGTAACTTCATATGAGAGATTATTCGAAAGTCACTGTATCGAGCCACTATATGACTTCTCGGTGGCTGATCCTTTTGCAGAAATAATGCATGAAAAAGATTTTGAAGAAGATGAATTTTATGTGTTTGAATAGTTTGAACCTTGTAATCTTCGAATTTGGGCCTTGTAATGCTGGAATTTGAACCTTGAAATATTTATGGTATTTGTTATATAACGTAATTGGATGTTTAATTTGGTCTTGCAATCATGTCCTGTTACAAGTATATGTGTTGTTCTTATGTACACAGAGCATAGATGTTATGCAGACAGAGCATATCACATCGCATACGGACCACACTAGGTAAACCGTCGGTGATGAATTCATCAATCACAAACGGTTATCTACCAGCAAGCGTTTGCCCACAACACACACGGCTTGATCCATCACAAATAGCTCGGATGGATCAACTATATGCCACGTATCGCACACGCAACTCTAATCTGATTCGTGCTTGATGTCTCCGCGATCGCTCACACAGTTTGTCTTATTTTCCACGTATCACTGTGCCGGCCTCTACTTGCGTCCCTCGGCGTGCTGTGCTCGCCATTAGGCGCCGCAGTGTGCTCTGCTCGCATACCTCCATGCGCTCGGCTTGTGGACAGCTTTTCCTTGCGTGTTCAACTGCTATATGCATATATGTGGTTGCTCGCCGTTGAGGCGACCGCGGAGCGCTCTCCTCTTGTCCCTCCGCGCGCGCTCTACCAATGGTTGGGCCTACGCACGATCACGTTGGGGGGCCCATATGCATGCGGTTGCACCGTGGGCATCGCCATGATGCAGTTACGTGCGACACGATGGAGTTACACGCTGCAAAGTATAACTGCCATCCGGGCATGCTGATATTCCAGGCTGTCCGGCTTCCCCTTTAATTCCCATGGCCAATATAACCTTAGTATCTTCAACCTTTTGATCACGCCTGACAATACAACAAGCACACCCACAGCGACACATAGAGAGGGGATGTCTAGCGGTGCACTAGTGGAGTTCGGCGAGCATAAAGTGGAGACCCACACGAGGGGGACAGATCTCTCAGTGGTGTACACCATCGACCCGGCCGTGGTGGACGACTACATCAACACCGTTGAGCAGTTGCTTGCTCGAGACAAGTACAAGGTGGTCGACATCGACCTCCAGTACACTGGCGGTCGTCCCAACATAGATTAGAAGGTTGTCGTCGCCCAGTTGTGCATGCGCCATCATGTCCTCAGCTACCACTACTGCATGGCCACAGAGCCTTGCGACCGTTTCGCCAGGTTTGTCAACAGCACCGACTACAAGTTCGCTACGGTGGAAACCACCGATGATGTAAAAGCGCTCAGGGTTACGGGATTGGCCTGCAAGAACCTGGTCGAAACCCATGAGCACTACAGGATCTAGGGAAGCACGAAGAATGACTTCCTGGTTGAACTCGCCTCGGCCATCATCAACCCATACTACAAAAAGATGAAGCAGGATGCCAACAGAACACGTCCCGTATCCTGGCATGGGGCCTGGATGCGGCAACTAGATGAACCTCACCTCAGGTTCTTGGCCAAGAGCGTATACACATGCTATGAAATGCACAAGCGGATCGTTAACATGAGGAAGTGCCTCATTACCGAAATCGACAAGGCCGGGTCGAGCCACAAGCAGAGTAGTAGCGGCAAGCATCACAAGAAGTAGATGATGACTAGATCATCTCATCAGATGATCATTTATCCTAGTTAATTATGCATGTAATATATAGTTGACTTTGGTGTGTGGAAACGTCATGTGTGTAGTAGCCACCTATGTAATTATGCATGTAATAGTTTACTTTGGTGTGTGCAAATTTCATGTGTGTAGTAGCCACCTATGTAATTGGATGTTTAATTTGGTTATGCAACCATGTCCTTATAAGTGTGTGTGTGTGTGTGTGTGTGTATTTGTTGTTGTTTTGTATGCAATCCGAACGAACAACACACGCGTCTTATTAGCAGCAATCGTCTATGTTATTATCGGTCTTCGCACACATTTATGATTACAGACATGTTTGTTGTGTATCACACACATTTTGTTAAATTGAACCATTTTTGTTATCTTGGCTAAACGCAAACAGTTCATCCGAGTGAACTGTTTGCCCTCTATCGCACACACCTTGATCTAGCTGGCTATTTCTATTGTTCCGCCTAATCACAAATATGTCATCCGAGTGAACCATATGACGTATATCGCACACGCCTTCATCTAGCTGCCCGTTTCTTTTGTTTTGCCTCATCGCAAACGGTTCATTGAACTGAACCGTATGCCGCTCATCGCACACGCAACTAAATTCTGAATCGTGTTTGATGTATCCTTCATCGCAAATGTTTTGCATCTTTTTGACGGGTTTTTACATCACCGTTCGCGATTATTGCATCGCACATAGTTTCATCGAAGGGTCTCTGATCGTAGTGTCGCATTAGCAGCATCCTGCAGTAGTGACTACTCCACAATCCATTCCCTTAGGCCCAAAGATAGTGATGTGTCATGTAGTCGACGCTCACATAACACCACTAAGGGAATCACAACATACATATCATGGAAATATCGAACGAATACCAAGTTAACATGATTACATATGACAAGAGTTCTCCCATGTCCTCAAGAACAAAAGCGACTACTCACAAATCATATTCATGATCAAGATCAGGGGGATATTAAATAGCTTAATGGATCTGAACACATAATCTTCCACCAAATAAACCAACTAGGATGAATTACAAGATGTAATCAACACTACTAGACACCCACAGTTAGAGGTTTTGATACAAAGATTTAACACAAGAGATGAACTAGGGTTTTAGATGAGATGGAGATGGTGAATATGTTCATGAAAATTCATACTCCCGCGATGAGAGGGTTGTTGGGGATGACGATGGCTTCGATTTCCCCCTCCCATACGGAAGTATCCCCGACGGAATCGCCCTATCGAAGAGCAAAAGTTCTCCTGCCCAAGTTCCGCCTCGAGGCTGTGGCGCTCTGTCCCGAAAGTCCTCCCCTTATATTTTTCTAGGGCAAATGGGCTTATATACCAGAAGATGGGCACCAGAGGCTGCCCAGAGTCCCACTACCAACCAGGGCGCACCATGGGGTAGGCGCGCCCTGGTGCCTATTGGGCACCTGGGTGGCCCCCTCTAGTATTTCTTTTCTCTAATAATTTTTATTTATTCCAAAATAAATCTCCGTGAAATTGCAGTTCATTTGGAGATATGCGGTATAGGCATCTCTGACGTAGCTTTTTCAGGTTGAGAATTCCAGGCAATCTCCCTCTTCATGTAGACCTTGCATATTAAGAGAGAAAAGGCATCCGAATTGCTACACAAAGTGTTATAATGATTATAAACACTCTAATTAATGGTAGGAAAACATGATGCAAAATGGACATATCAACTCCCCCAAGCTTAGACCTTGCTTGCCCTCAAGCAAAGACTGATACTGATAATCATGTCCACATGTTTAGAGAGAGAGAGAGGCGTCGATAAAAAAATACAAACATAGTAGCATCATGAACATTATTATAACAAAAATATTCATTATCATAAAACTTCCCATGAGCAAGGAACAATTCATGACAATATGAAAGTATAAGGAATAAACTTTCTTGAAAACTAACAAACTATGTTCTCAGTCAACAATGCAATTGCAATTCATCATCTTTTCAGGAAGGGTCTCATGTCGGAGCTTTTTAGTAGCAAGTCCACACACTCAACCATCATTTAGTCTTCCATGATTAATAACACTGAAAGCACGAGTGCTCCCTGGGTGATTTTGGTAATTAATGTCAACATATCTCTTGTTGGACTAATACTTTTATCTAGTATATTTTGGATGAGTTCAACAATGGCCTGGTAAGGACAAGAGGATGTGGAACCCCTTCAAGGTGTCAGGACACATGTTGACAAAATCTCAAGACTCTTCATTTACATTTTAGTGATCCAAGATCATATTGAGTCCATAGGAAAGCCAATAGTATTAAAAGGGGATGAGGTGTTGCTTAATGGTCTACTTGCTCAAAGTGCTTAGTGATATTGCTCCAAAGCCCTCAACGACTTTCTCATTTCCACATATGTCCAAAACTCAAAGTCAAACTCGGCCCCACCTATATGATCCATTCGGTGCCACCGAGTTCATTTGACATAGCCACTGCCAGAAACCCTAACACTCCAGTCACACCGATAGGGATCTCGGTCTCACCGAGATGGCCTTGCAAACTCTCTGTTGCCTGATGCAATTATTTCGGTCTCACCAAAATATGCAATCGGTCCCACTGAGTTTTCTTGACATCCTCTCTGTTGCCCTATTGCTTCACTTGGGTCTAACCGAGCTGATGCAATTAGTGCCACCAAGTTGGTTTTTGCCCTAGCCCTAGCACATCGGTCCCACCGAGTTGTGCCAGTCGGTCCCACGAGATTTCTAACATTCACATTTTGAATTAAATCGGTGTCACTGAGTTCTTCTATCCAGTCTGACTGAGTTGGGTCAAATGTGGGTAACGGTCGGATTTTGTGTGAAGGCTATATATACCCCTCCACCCCTTCTCCATTTGAGTGAGAGCCATCAGAACGTGCCTACACTTCTACTACTCATTTTCTAAGAGAGAACAACCTACTCATGTGTTGAGACCAAGACATTCCAATCCAACCACAAGAATCTTGATCTCTAGCCTTCCCCAAGTTGCTTTCCCCTCAAATCATCTTTCCACCATAGCCAAATATGTGAGAGAGAGTTAAGTGTTGGGGAGACTATCATTTGAAGCACAAGAGCAAGGAGTTCATCATCAACACACCATCTATTACCTTTTGGAGAGTGGTGTCTCCTATATTGGTTAGGTATCGTTTGGGAGCCTCCGACAAGATGGTGGAGTCGAACCAAGAAGTTTGTAAGGGCAAGGGGATCGTCTACTTCGTGAAGATCTACCCGAGGGAGGCAAGTCCTTCATGGGCGATGGCCATGGTGGGATAGAAAAGGTTGCTTCTTCGTGGACCCTTCATGGGTGGAGCCCTCCATGGACTCGCGCAACCGTTACCCTTCGTGGGTTGAAGTCTTCATCAACGTGGATGCATGATAGCACCACCTATCGGAACCACGCCAAAAATCTCCAAGTCTCCATTGCATTTGCAGTCTCCAATCCCATCCCTTTACTTTCCTGCAATTAGCATGCTTTACTCTTTCCGCTGCTCATACTCTTGCCATGCTTGCTTGAAATGTATTGTGAATGCTTAAACGTGTGCTAAAACTCCACCTCAACTTGAAGAACTTAAAAGTTACCACTTTTTCTTGTTGAGGGTCTAACCACCCCCCTCTAGACCCCTCTTCTCAATCCTATCAAACACTCACACCATATATATGGAGCAAAAAGTTTTGGCTAGAAACATAGATAGACAGGGGCTTATAACTTCGCTTCCCAACCTATTCACCCTCAAGGGTGATACGACTCCAACGTATCTATAATTTTTGATTGTTCTATGCTATTATATTATCCATTTTGGATGTTTTATATGCATTAATATGCTATTATATATTATTTTTGGGACTAACCTATTAACCTAGAGCCCAGTGCTAGTTCTCTTTTTTCCTTGTTTTTGAGTTTTACAGAAAAGGAATACCAAACGGAATAAAACTTCTGCGATGATTTTTCTTGGACCAGAAGACATCCAGAGGACTTGGAGAGGGGGACAGGAGGTTTCCAAGGAGGCCACAAGCCTGCTAGGCACGCCCCAGAGGGGGAGGGGGCGGCCTGAGGGCTTATGGGACCCTCAGGAGTCCTCCAACCCTGATCATTGCGCTATAAATTCAGAAATATTCCCCCAACATCAGAAGCATCCACCAAAATACTTTTCCACCGCCGCAAGCCACTGTTCCCGTGAGATCCCATCTTGGGGCCTTTTCCGACACCCTGCCACTACAATCAACTTGAAGCTGTGTGCGATGCTAACGCGACACTACGATCAAAGACCCTTTGACGAAACTGTCTGTGATGCATTAATTGCAAACAATGATGTAAAAAACCGTCAAAAAAGATGCAAAATGTTTGTGATGAATGATACATCAAACACGGTTCAGATTTTAGTTCCGTGTGTGATGTGGGGCATACGGTTGATCCATATGAACTGTTTGCGATGAGGCCGAACAACAGAAATGGGCAGCCAGATCAAGGTGTGTGCGATATACGGCATACAATTCGCTCCGATGAACCGTTTGCGATGATTGAGGTGAACACAAATGATTTGGCGTAACAAGATGTTTGTGATACCCGTCTAACAGGTCGATAATCAGAATTGTGTGCGATCATTATAGACATCCCATACAATTTTTTTGTGATGTGTGCTCGTTAGGGCACATAGTTCAACAAACCAACCTGTGGGCGATAATGTAGGAGATCTCTGTCCAATACGTATTACTAACCATCTGTGATGAGATTGATAGGATAAACAGAGATAGCAAATTAATATGAGCGAAGGAAACAAAGATATATACAGTCTGCTTAATTTAGTCCTTCTTATTATTATTGTTGTTGGATGGCTCCGCGACATCGTCTTGGCGAGGACGCTTCTTGCCGCTAACCGTTGGCTTTTCATCGCCTCCGCCTTCATCATCGTCGTTGTTGTCGTCGTCATCCTCCTCCTCATTTGACCATTCCTCCTCAACATCATCATCGTCCTCTTATTCGTCCTCTGATGGCTCCTCGTCCGCATGGTTGTCATCTAACGACTCCGGAGGCGGCGTCGCTTCCATGATCCAAATATAATTGAGGTCTGGGCTCGACGACAGACTCATGGAAGACGAGCGGGATGATCCCAATGTTGACCTATCATCAGGCACCAGACTGCTGGCCGAACTGTCGTCCTCGATGTCGCTCGACATGGCTGCGGTCGTATAAAAACCATGAGAAAGCGAGATTGTAGAGTGTGTGCAAGTGTGTAGCGCGGCCTGCCGGGGATGATGAAGATGGTGGACACTTACGGGGTATGCAGAGAAGAGGAAATGCCAATTGAAGCGGGGGTTGACGTATTATCTAACCATTGATATAATCAACCGCAATTATTTGTACCTAGTCGCTCCAAATTCCCGGGGTTGCGTAGGACTCTATTGGCTGATTTCTTTTTTCAAGACAAAAACAAGGAACGAGTTTTGGGATTATGCACTGGTACCGGTACGAACGGAGTAAGATAGTTGGCAAGAAATACATTGCGCTCTTCTTATTGATGAAGCCAGTAATAATCAAACTACTAAGGAAAATAAAAAGACAATGGAAAATATCTCCACGAATCTTAGCTTAACATCAATGGCATAGGACCTAGATGTGCATTACTTAGAGCACATCTAGATGTGCTTTAGCAATACTGTCAAACAAAACCCCTGATCATCATTGCAAACAGAGCATAGAACATGGCTAATGTGACAACCACAACTACACATGCTAGTTCCTTCTTGTCTCTTGATTTCATCTATTGCTTGTAATTGATTCTTTCTTGCTTCATCGTACTGATTGTACATTCCAGATCAAACAATTTCTTCTTCAGCTTAACGTTATCTTCTGCGAGCTCGGTGATAACACTCCGAGCCCTGCTATGCCATTCTTCATCTAGCCAGTTAACAAAGGCAAAAGCCTCATATCCCTGCCAATGTTATATAGTATTCAGGATGAGCAGTGGCATTAACTCAAGTAAAATGAAGAACTTAGCACTAACCTCTAAGGGGCAATTGAGAAACCGCCTCCAATGTCGAATCCCTCCATGCATACACGTCGAGCGGGAGTGTGCCCGTGCATGCAACTCAGCTTTTGGTACTTCTCGGTGGCGCAAAACTCAGAGTCGAACTCGTGTTCCGGGAGTCTGGAGTCATACTCCGGATCCGGCGCCAGATCGCTTTCCTAGTGGGTGGGGGGGGGGTCATTCAAGACGGATTTAGCAAGGAGCTACTTTGGACATGCTAAAAAAGACCGGGATAGATTGGAACCTGACAGGGTAATTTGGATCCGTAGTACACCTGCCTTCTAATGACCTTAGGAAAGTGATCGGCGGCGACCTCCTTCGTGGCGGCGATCCGACCAGGAGCAGCTGCACCAAAACCATTAGCACCACTCATCCGCATTCCCCCAATGTCAGCGCCACACGAGGGAATTTGGAGGCTATCTAGGGATTTGGGGGAAATGGGGAAACTGTGGGGATAAGCTAACGGCCGGGAACTAATTATGGCACTATATGTTGTATACGGCACACTGTTTATATATGTCATTTGTGTTAGGTATTACAACTTCACACATGATTTCTGCACCAAACCGTGTGAGAAGACAACGTTGGTGAGACACGGTTGCCGTTACATAATCGTATGTGATGTACTACCCTGTACATACAACTGAGTTACAGTGATACCGTGTAAACAACCGCTTTGTGGATATCCATCAAAAAATAAAACAGCCACTCTACATATAGAAATGGCAGCGGCAGCCTAGGCAGCGGCTACCAGAGAAGACGTCAATCCTCGATCGTTGGGTGCTGGCGGCGTCATAGGAGGACAATCCTCGGTCTGCAGCAGGAGATAGGAGGAGCTCAACCATTGAGGTCAGCAGCGGCGTGATTCGAGCACATCCATCGCAGTCGATGGCGGGATAGTGGAGGTCGAACTTCAGGCGGCAGCCGCACTAAGCTTTGCTCCTCGACCGTGCTGTATTGGCATGTCGTCGCATCACGCTTCTCTGTCTACTGGGTGGAGGTCGCGGAGCGTCTAATTAATTAAGGTATTCTTTTCATGAGTGGCTTAATTAAAGTATTCAATTCCTAAGGGTAGTGTTGTACTAGTACTCTGTGTGTAAATTGATTGTCCATTAATTTTTGTCATTGCACGTCTAGATAACAATATGGAGCGCCCTCAATAATTATGAAAATAAAACCATGTGATTTATACAAGCATCTTTTGGCAGCAGTTAATCCGTGTATTAATGTTGTTTTTTTGTTTTTAATTACCATTCTTGTGGTGCAGATGGAACAATCTCGATGGATGAAGAATTAGAGAACTGTAGATTTTATCAATGGCATGAGAGAGTTCATGAATTTGGCTGAAAGTACAAAGAGGAGAATTGGTGATGCGGATTACGTCCTCTGTCCATGTACTGATTGTGCCAATACAGAGTCACGTGAAGTTGCAGATGTACAATGGCATTTAGTCTCTCGGGGATTCATGGATGGATATACACATTGGACCAGACACGGTGAGGAGGAGGTCATGGATGAATATACCCAGGGCTACAAGATGCCAAACCCCGATCAGTGTCACATGGATGTTGAATCTAAAATCGGGGTAGAGGTGTCAAGCTACCAATGGAAAACCAAGACGTTGATGCAGATGACGACGATCTTGATATGCCAGATTTTGCTGCTATGATTGCAGATTTCGAGGGCCCAAAAAGGATATGATTGGGTACAAGGATCTGCCAACCATTGATGCAGACTCCAAGAAAGAATTATATCCAGGATGCAAAAAGAAATATTCCAAGTTGAGTGCCACCCTAGCGCTTCTCAGATTTAAAGCAGCAAACAGTCTATCAAATAGGGGCTTCACAGAGGTGTTAGGTATTTTCAAAGAAATTCTTCCGGAAGATAACGTGCTCCCCAGAAGCATGAATGAAGCGAAGAAAATTGTTTGCCCATTGGAACTTGAAGTACTGAAGATACACGCTTGTGTGAATGATTGTATATTGTACCGTGGTGAGTACAAAGATTTGCATGCATGTCCCACATGCAAGCATGCACGATACAAGCGCAGGAGAGCAAAGGACAAGTACAAATTGGAAAATGAGATCAAGATAGGAATCCCTATCAAGGTTGTTTGGTACTTGCCTTTAATTCCAAGGTTGCGGCAATTGTTTGCAAACCCTAGAGAGGCAAAGAGGTTGCAGTTGCATCATGATGAGTGACCTGCGGATAATTATATGAGGCACCTGAAAGATGGGGCTCAGTGGGAACTAATCTACAACAAGTTTGAAGACTTTGCCAAGGATCCTGGAAGTATAAGGCTCGGGGAGTGTACTGATGGGATGAATCCTTTTGGCGATATGAGCACCAATCACAGCAAATGGCCGGTGCTTCTGTGCATATATAACCTAGCTCCTTGGATGTGTATGAAGAAAAAATACATTATGATGTCAATGATTATTCAAGGACTGAAGCAACCTGGAAATGACATCAACATTTATTTTCAGCTACTGGAAGAAGAACCACTGACAGTGTGGATAGCTGCGCCTGCTCTAAAATGTTATGATGCTTACAAAAAGGAGATTTTTGATCTACATGCGATGCTTGTGCACACCATTCAAGATATGCCGACATTAGGAAACACATCGGGGCCGAAAACAAAGGGAGATGGAGGGTGTGTCACATGCATGGATAGGACAGCTAGCAGTTTTCTTCTCAACTCGTGCAAAACCATGTATTTGCATCATTGTAGATTCTTACGGAGAAATCACCCATACCAAAAGATGAAAGCTAAATTTGATGGCCTAGCAAAGGTAGATGTGGGCCCAAGACCCTATGATGGGGAGGTGGTCCACAACATGGCTAAACAAATTAATGTTGTGCTTGTCAAGAAGCATGCTTTGACGGTGAAACAAACACCCAAGGGTCAAGTGTTTAAGAAGAAATCAGTGTTCTGGAAATTACCTTACTCGTAGATTCTACGTGTATGTCACTACATCGATGTCATGCACGTAGAGAAGAACGTATGTGAAAGCATCCGTGGTACTCTGCTCAAGATTAAAGGTAAAAGAAAGGATGGTGACGGTTCACGGCTCGATATGCTTGCTGATCAATCAAACACAAGAGTGAAGCAAAAGATGATGACAAATTCATCAAAGCTCGCCAGAGTTACAGTTTCAGTACAAAAGAAGCAACACAGTTCTTCACCTATTTGTTGTTAGTTAAGAAACCCTCTTCCTACTCTGCAAACATCAGAAGTCTCGTGGATGTGAGCTCAAGTAAAATGAAGTTGGGACACATGAAGTCACATGATTGCCACGTAATGTTGACACAAATCCTCCTGGTGGCCATTAGTGTGGCACCCGACTCAGAGAAACCAGAACGCCCCGTATTCCAGCCCAGAGATCGAGGAGAAGTCTTCTGGAATACGGCACTGCTTGACGTAGAACAAATCAGATCGTATTACAAAGGATAAATACAAATGCCTGATGTTGCAAAGGATCACATTGGCATGGTGACACTATGCCTGCGATACTACACTTGCTCTATGCTAGCAGCAGAACAACTCGTAGCAGCGGAAATCTTCTAGCAGCAGAACAACGACGACGGTGGTGAACTCCACACCATAGGGACTCTGGTTGGGACACGATCTAGCTCGCACGAATGGTAACCTCGACAATCAATCAATCAATCACCGCATCACCTGCAATCAGGCATGATATGCCAGGTCAGTACATTGAATGTACTTGCGTGGTCACAACAACCAAAAACATCAAGGCAAGACAACAACATATCATTAGCAGATTAATTAATTAACAACTACTATGATGCGAAAGCAACTACTAAGCATGATATGAACTACTACAATACTAATAAACCATCATCTCAGATCTCAATAACCATCTCATGCTTGGTTAACCGACCAAGCAATATACCATCTCGATCACCTCATGATCTGTACCTCCACGTGATCACCGTGTGACCACATCACCAACTGAATGATCATCCTCAAGATCATTTCAACATCATCGTCAACATCCTGCCAAACTGTTAATGCTCACACCACTACAAAAAAGGCACATCCGTGACATTTTGGGCCGAACGAAATTTTTTCCTGTCATACATATGACACTTCTATGACGATAATTGTGACGAAACCCGTTATCATCATAGATATGGTGGGCTCCTACTTCTATGACAAAAAATCATGAAAAAATGGGCTTTTCGTCCTGGGCGGGCCAGAGACGCAGCTGCATGACATTCTTTGGGCCGTCCATGACGGAAAAAACCATGGTAGAAGCGAGGGGGAGGAAAATTTCGGGGAGTTGCCGGTTATGGTGGGAGGTCGGGGGTGGAGCGATGCACGTTTGTCTCATACGTACGCGTGTGTGTGCGAGGCGTTGGCTCTAACTGAACCCGAGCGAGGCGTTGGGCTCTAACTGAACCCGAGCGATTGCACTGCAGGCTACGCGTTACTGAACCCGAGCGATCGATCGATGGCTGTTAACTGAACCCGATGGAGCGATTCCTTCGCTACTTCTGCTAACTGAAGCCGATCGATGCTGCCTCTGGGATGAATAGTGAACGTTGC
>NC_041391.1:403474444-403495643 GCF_002162155.2 Triticum dicoccoides | reverse complement strand
AGGACCCCCGTTTTTCGACCGTAGCGCTCCAACACAAGTCCGTTTCGTCCGTTTTGCGGTACGCCACACCCCTCCCGATCAACAGGACCCCCGTTTCAACTGCAGGAGGTCCGTTTCCTCCGTTTTGCGGTACGCCACACCCCTCCCGATCAACAGGACCCCGTTTCGACCGTAGGAGGTTCGTTTACTCTGTTTTGCGGTACGCCAGGCCCCTCCTGATCAACAGGACCCCGTTTTGAACGTGGCCGATCGAACACAAGGCCGTTTCCTCTGTTGTGCGGTACGCCAGGCCTTGTTTCCATCGCCTGTTCCGTCCAAGCCCTCCCAATGAATGCGACCACGCATTCCGTTCCGACCCAGCCGGTTGGCTCCCCATGAACAAGACGACGATGATGTTTCTCCGTTCCGACCCAGCCATGTACGTATGCGCGAGTAGGCATTCGAGACCCTGCCCGTATGTACGTACGTGGCCGTATTTTCTTTCTTGCACCCTCGCCGTTGTACGTACGTGTACGTGCACGCCTCTACTACGACCAGTATGTATGTACACGTTCGCGACCAGAATGACAACACTACGTATGCTTCGACGAGGTGGGTCCCGACTGTCAGGCACTTCCTTGCCTGGAAAGATGTAGCTGGTGGGTCCCAGCAGTCAGTGGGGCGAATCGTTTTTTTGCCCGGACGCACTTCCTTGCGTGCGAAGGTGCGGCTGGTGGGTCCCAGCAGTCAGGGGGGAAACGTTTTTTTCGCGAAATACGGTGGCCTGTCCGGTGGGTCCCCACTGTCAGGTGGGTCCCCACTGTCAGGTGGAGGAATAATTATTTTGCACGTAATAAGGAGGCACTTGCTTGCTGCGGCCGTGGACCCAGCTGTCAGCCTCTCCACGTACAGTCCACGTCCGATGGAAGTCGTTCCTTAACCACGTTGACCACGCCGTGCCGAGAGCACCACAACGGTGGACGACGGCGAGGCCTAGGAAGGGGACGACTCGGAGCCGGGGAAGACGCAGCAGTGGATGCCCACGCGAAGAGGAGTATGAGGGTTCACTGGTTCGGCTGCAGTGTGAGGCTGCTGTCGCCATAGATTAACAGGGGGTGTGGGTGAGTAGAGGGATGGCTTGGCCAGTGGTGGGAGTAGTAGGGGCGGTGAGGCCTCCACGGCATCACAGCCGGCCATGGGAGGCAGGAGCACGCGACACGACCGGTGCTGGTTTGGCGGCTGGAGCAAGAAGACCCGAGGTTGAAGAAGCACTACAACCGTTGGATGAACATCGTACGGTAACAGGAGCTAGAATCCTTCATATTGACTAAGTTGACAAAGCCCTCCGTCCCCATCAACTTGGTAGGCCCGCAAATCAGCCTCCCAGTATGCTGGGTTCCAGCTGGCAGTGGGGGTATTCATTTTTTTGTGCGTAATAAGGAGGCACTTTTTTGCGTGCAAAGATAGCTGGTGGGTCCGACAAGTCAGCGGGGGGCACGTTTTTTTCACGAAATACAGAGGCCCTTCCGGTGGGTCCCAGATGTCAGGTGGAGGAATCATTATTTTGCGCGTAATAAGGAGGCATTTCCTTGTGTGCGGCCGTGGACCTAGCTGTCAGCCTCTCCACGCACAACCTACTTCCGATGGTGTCGTTCGTTGACCACGTTGACCACGCCACGCCGAGCGCCTCACAAGGCGAGGCCCCGGACAGCAACGAGCCAGAGATGGGAAGACGCGGGAGTAGAGTCACAGACGGAGAGGTGTACGAGGGTTAACCGGTTCTAGTGCGGTGTGGTTTGGCAGTCGGTGGAGAAGAACAGGAGGTGTGGAGGGTTGGAGGGATGGCCTGGCCAACGGTGGAGTAGCACTTCATAGCGAAGCGTGCTAAGCAGTGCTGCTAGCAGCAGGAGGCGGGAGGTGGTCCCGGTAGCGCTGGAGGAAGAAGACGAGAGATTGAAGATGGATGCCGGCCGTTGGATGTAAATCCAACGACTAACATGTCAGAATCATTTGTTGACTAAATTTACAATGACTTGCATTGGCTTCGACCTATTGGCCCACATTTCAGCCTCCAAAAATGTGGCACGTATTCAACCCATTTTTTCAGAATTTACAGTCTTTTTTTTGCGCAGTAGAATTTACAGTCAGTTTGATCTTTTTTTTGAATTACAGCCATTAGCTGGGCTGGGTGAACAATTAATGTAGCTTTCATGCGGCCCATTTATTTTATTTCCTAAAAAATTACAGGCCATTTGCACTTTATCTAGATACACGATTTTGCTGGGCTGATTCTAATTATAATGTTGGGTTGGGCCAGCAATGTTATCAAAAAATAAAAAAGGGATGGGAATTTTTTTATAAATATATATAAATAATAAGTGATATTATTACATTCGTCCTTAAATCTTACCAAGCTTTTGTACACAATCACTAGGATTTTCGTGCCAAAACAATCCAGGATTTTATTTGTTAAGAAATTATTTTTATAAGTTAATAAGATGTGGGATATAGTTTCTTACATATGTAAGTATCTGTTAAATATATGATGACAATAAAAATAATATATAATAACATATAAAATAATTTAAATATATATAATATAGTTAAAAGGGAAACATAAGTTGTACCTGGCGTTCCTATTCTTATATAGAAAAATAGAACAGACCGCTGCATTTTCTTCAAAAAAGAACATAAATTGGGCTGCCAAAAATAAAACCTTGGATGGGAGGTCCATAGGCCGGTCGATACATGACGGCCCTAAGAAAATACAAACAGGCCCTCCCATCCGAGGTCGTGGGCTGCGCATGTTAAAAATGAAAGCCTAGACGGGGCAGCCCCAAACCACGTCCAACACTTGCCAAAACTCCGTCCCTCGTTTTCTCTGTGTTTCGCACACTCAACATTGCATCATATGAAGATGTGCTATGCATGAATGTTGATCAGCATGATGTTAACTGGCTGGTAGTTCCATTTTCGACCACGAATAAAACTTCCAACATGATGTTAACCCTGTTTGAAAAGGCCGTGTTAATATAAATGCTCTGCCTCTCAAAGTTGCAGTTTCTTTTCTGAAACTGAACTTGTAGTTTCTTATCTGAAACTGAAACTTGTAGTTTCTTCTCATCTGCACTTTTATACTCCTACGAAACTACATTTTTTAAGTGCTAAAAATAGATCTCTAGAATTCATAAAATTCTTCATATGCTCAATACTGCAAATCTGAAATTCAAAAGACATTCATATCTGAAAGTACTCTCAAAATACACAACACAAAACACAATTCACAACCTGCAAATACTGACAATGCTAAGCTCCTCCTGACAATTCACAACCTGCCCGACTATTGCGCTGGTGGGCAGTCCCCTCCTATTCCTCGGCGGCAGACAGCCGCCCCGTGAGACGATGTGAACGGCGAGGGAGACGATGGCGGGGAAGCGTCGTCGGGCCAACTGCTTTTCTCCTCCTGCAGTTGGGTTCGGTCGACGAAGACTCCACCGGCTCGCTCTGGCAGGACACCCTCACAAACGGCACCCTGTAGATGCTCGATCCTTCAATCTCTGGTGGATGCTCCATCTAGGATCGATACTCCCACCACCGCTCCCTCACGATCGGATTCGGTGAATCTATTTGCTCCATGGCCCAGAGGAGCAGCTCTATGTACTCCGGCGCGACTCCCTCCGGGAGTATCGCCGCCTTTTTGCTCTGTTGCAGATATTTGGCCATGGATGTCGCCGTCGCTGCTAGTTGGTCCTTGTTGTCAAACCAAGACTGTATCTCCAACATCCTAGCTAGCTTCATAGGGTCGCCGTCTACGATCATCACGTATCGGTTGTACTCCTCCATCGATCTACTTCTCCACAGCACCTTCACTCGCCAGCGGTGGTTTTTGAATAGAAGAGGAGAGGGCGGCGCTGGTTTTGGATTAGAACGGGAGAGGAGCGACGCTAGTTTTGGACTTGAACAGGAGAGGAGGGGCGGTGGTTTTGAAATGGAAGAGGAGAGGAGCGGCGCTGGATTTAGATTGGAACAGGAGAGGAGCAGTGGTGGATTTAGATTGGAACAGGAGAAGAGCGGAAGAGCAGCGCTGGTCTTGGAAGTATTTTTTTGTTGTTTTGCGTATTTTGGGTCAAAGTTTGACCACGTATTGTATGTGACAAGCAAAATATGAATGCATGTCACCAAAAATTGTATCGTTTGGTTCGTATCTGAATGTACTTTCAAATTATATTATTTTGCAACGTATAACATATATTTTATGTGCTAAAATCATGGTCAATTATGACCCAGAATAAAAGGGAGACTAGTTAATGTGGGGTCGCTTTCTTAATCGAAGGGTAAATTGATTTTGATTTTGATCCAGTCACAGCGCACCGGCCCTCTCGCCCAATCCTAAATCCCTGTCGCACACTCCTCTCCCTCTACTCCATTGCAAAACCACCTCCTATCCTCTCCATCATCTCCATTCCAAAACCACCATCTCGCCTCTCCCTCTTCTGATCTTCTCCATTGCAAAACCACCTCCTCTCCTCTCCATCATCTCCATTCCAAAACCACCTCCTCTCCTCTCTATCATCTCCATTCCAAAACCACCGTCTCGCCTCTCCCTCTTCTGATCTTCTCTCCATTGCAAAACCACCTCCTCTCCTCTCCATCATCTCCATTCCAAAACCACCTCCTCTCCTCTCCCTCTTCTCTATTGCAATACCACCGTCTCTCCTCCCATCTTCCAAAGCTAGCATCGGACCACTCAGAACGACATCTATGGAGAGGATGCAGCAGCGAATCAGGTAGATCGCCGGCAGCGACCAGGCAAAGTTAGCCAGGTTGAAGGAGATCCTTAGTTGGTTTGACAATGAGTGGGAGATTTCGAGGACGGTGCAGGACATGTGGCAATGTATGCGTAAGAGCGAGACGGCGGCGATGAGGGTGGCGATGTACATGTACTCCTCGGCGGCAGTCATGCCGCAGTCCTCCGAGTTCATCGAGTATCTCCTATGGGCGATGGAGCAGACAGATTCGCCCGAGGCGACAGTCAGGCGGATGTGGTGGGCGTACAGGTCGAAGGTTGAGCACCCAGAGGATAACGAATCGACCGAGTATGGTGTGCCATTCATGAGGGTGCAGAGCCAGCCGGAGCCACAAGAGTATTCGTTCTCCCACCGCAAGAGGAGGCCGGATGGCGTGACATCGCTTCCCCGACGTTCTCCACGGTTCCCTCGACGCTCGCCTCGTTTCAACGGCGGCGGTAGGGTTTAAGGTAAGCTTCGCACTAACCTAATCTTCCACCTGCTCATGCTTACAATCAGTGTGACAGCTAATGAAAATCATGCTTACAATCAGTCTCCGAGTACTACGCCAATCACCCTAAAATAGCTCTGGACCTTTGGGTCAAAGTTGTGACACAGTGTAAAAATAAAGAAAAATAGATTGGTGCTTCTTTCAGAAAAGAGTATTCCCTAGAAAACTGCCAATATAAGCTACTAGTATTTGGTAAGAGGATTTGCTGCCGAGAAAGATCCGTCCATAGAGAGCGCCACACATCCCACTGGTTGTGGTGGATGCCAATGCGTGCATGCAGCATGGTTGGTGTCGGTATCTTTTACTTGCACACCTCGCACTCTGCATATATGCCGGTTCCATATGTACATTTGTGCAGTTCCACCAAAATGCAGCTGAATAACCTTGTTTGCACAGATAATGAAAAAGTGTGATTACATTATAGTGGCACTAGTTGATGAAACACACAAAATAAATAGAAGAAAATATTGCGATAGTATCATAGTATGCCATGTTGCGAGGGCAAGATGGGCCCTGCGACGCCTCATACGGTACGCCTCATACTAGACATCGTCCCAAGTCTCCCAGTTACACCTTCTACTAGTGATGAACATCAATGTACAGCAGTAGTACAAGGAGGCGCCTTGAGACATTCAAATCTCTATTTTTGTACATATCAACTAAAATTAAGCACCCTAGTTTGCAGAAACGCTTAAACATTAACAATGGGACTAGTTGATGAAACATACTTTAACAAAGAGAAGCACTTTCTTTGTCTACATTGGAAATGAAATGATAGAGATGACACTCGCTCTATTTTAACTGTATTATTACTTCATTTTATCAGTGACACTAGGGTCGAGCAGGTGGCAAACGAGGTGTACCGTGCGTCGCAAGGATGGAGGCCGTGGGTGCTTAGACTGGGATGCTGAAGCTGGCTCTTTCAGTCACCAACATGTATGATTCAATTCATGGGACCTTTTGGTGCATTTCACCTAAAATGAAGCAATGTCCCGTGAGCTAGCAGCTTCTTCTTCAATTTTTTTAAGAAAAGGGCTCCAGCGCCGGTTCCATTTCCATCAGAAAACAAAACCCATAGAGCTTCTTCTTCATTAGATGCAATAAAATTGAGCAACATCAAGGTTGGTTGTGAAGCTCCTGGAATGCTCAACTATAATTTGGATATCATTTGTGCAGTTCAACTAAGATCGATCGTGAAATGTATATCTCTGTTTGCACAAAAAAGGTGGAAAGGAGGGTGACTAACAAGTAACAAGTGATGAAACATGCATCAAATGAAAAGAAGGATGTTCCTTATCTAAATGGCAATCCTACCAGGACAGTAGCAATTTCTAAAGCAGTGGCATTGCTAGATATTAGTGTGGGCATCATGATTAACTATGACAACCATTAAATACGACATTACTTTGGGCACGGGAGAGTAGGCGGACCAGGACAGTTGCATTTCTAACGAAAAGAACAAACTTATCTTAATGGGAAATTTTAGCAGGACATGTAAAGAAGTGCCATTAATTCATATTACTGGAGGCATTACATTGAAAACAACATTGGTTTAACGTGTCCTTACTTTTAACAGTGCGACTGCTACATTTTACCAGTGGCATTACATAAGAGTGGCTAGGGGCAACAAACATCAGAACAGGATATCTGGGTTGGTCCCATTTTTGTTCGGTATAGCCACCTTATACTGTGTGAGGCTAGCAAATCTAGTGCTGGACTTACTCTGTTGACTTGTCCCCCAGTCCCCACTTTCTTTCCTTTTTCAACCAATAGATCGGGTTTATATTGAGTTTGTACTGTGTTTCCCTTTATTTCCCTATTAGACCTAGAGACCAGTTGGATAGCCAGTCTCTGCTACTTTTTGCCCCCATTATTTCCTCTTTCGACCAAGTCCTAGATTCAGGTAACAAATCCTTCCCCACCCCCACCCCCTTTCTTCCTTGTTTGAACCAAGTAGTACTAGATTCGAGTGCATGAACTAGTTTTACCTCTTAAACGTAAAAAAATTAGGTGGTTTTCGAACAGCCGATCGATCCTATCTATGAGGGGGCCTGAGAAATAGTAAAAGTTACAAATGCAGCGACGTCAGGAGCTCGGGAAGTAGAGCAAGGCTGGTTTTGAAGGAAGTTATACCCGATGGTCGCCGGGATGTCGCTAGGTGGGCGGCGGGAGGCCGGATCTGCCCACACTACGGCAGCGAGGAAGAAGGGGTCGGAGGCCCTCCCTCGCTAGCGGTGCTTGGGAGAGAACGGCAAGGCATGCTGATCGGGACGCGCCCAGCAGTGAGTAAGAGCCGTCGCCGAGGACGACCACGTGAATGTTGCACCTTCTCACCTTCCCCGGCGGAGAGGATCCGGTTGGATCTGTGACCAGCGGTGAGCAAAGAGAGAGAGAGAGAGAGTGTGGCCACCGCTGTCGTGTTTAGATCTGGAGAGGCCGAGACGGTGTGAAGAGAGCAACACTAGCAAGAAAGCGCGGAGGCTCCTGCCTATATAGTGGAGTAGTACTTAGTTTTCTTTTGTCTACCGGAGCCGGCTTGACCTCGTCAATGACTGTCGAGAAGTCTTCATGCACGTGGCCCGGAGGCATAGTTGTCGTCATTTTGATCTGAAGTGCCGGATTATACTCCCTCCGTCCCAAAATTCTTGTCTTAGATTTGTCTAAATACGGATGTCCTAATTAACATAGCCGGCTTGACCTAGATGGCAGCCGAGTAGTCACTGTTCGTGCATGTGCGCCCAATGACTAGCCCAACTCAGTTATCGCTGTTTAACCCTCGAAGTGATCCGAAGCACATGACACATAATTTTGCGAGATGACAAGAAACCTTTTTTTAGATTTCTCACCAGAACTACAACCATGTACAACACAGCCTGCATGATATGTAGACGATAACCAATCCAGGCGTGTCTGCTGGAGTCTGGTCACATGCATGGACAAACTGATCTTCCGTGTCTTGCAGGGATCGTCCAGGCACCAACGTAGTACAACACTTCTCTAGTACTATCGCTCGTCTCCCTCTTCTATTAAGTCACCCGACATGCGGGACCGGAGAGTGTGCCTATGGTCGGTTCTCAATTGCTGTCCCACATGTGTGTGCGAACGCAATATGACGCGCATTCCATTCGGAGAGCAGCGTGCCAGACCGACCGACCGTCTGGGGTGCAACGCGAATGTGACGTGCGTGCTGTATACTCTGTTCATGTGTACCGCCGTTTTCTAGACGCTTTGCTCCATGGCGCGGGCGCAATCCATGGATACAAAATTAGTATACTGTATACTATTTAAAAGTCGAGGGCAGGGCTTTTCCTGCCCGGTAGGCGGCGAGACAGTTCCGCCTAGTCGGTTCGACAGAGACGCAAGAATACGAGGGAGTAGGCTGCTGCAAATGTAGGGCTGTGTGATTTGACAGCGAGTTACTGCTGGACAGGTGGGGCCCCGTGATTTGACTTGCCATTATCATTTTAACTGCGGTGCTACGACCGGCTTGAGTCTCCCAATTCCTGACCACCTCCACACAGGTGCCTCTTCCAATGCTCCACCATGTAGTAGTAGAGGCTGGCTCTTGCATGAGAGCCCACTTCTCCACTTTTTCCTTGCCTCTCTTTCCTCCACATATGCAAAAATGCCATGTAAAGCGCACTATCGTACTTACTTGCTCCTATAGGTGCTTAAGCTTGCCACATAGGCATAAAGTCTGATGTGGCAAGTTAATCAAGAAGAGAGAGACTAGTTTGGTGACCCAAGGAAGAAACGGTGCTAAGCGCGTGTACCTAGGTGAAAAGACAATTTTGAGTCTATAGCTAATTAAATGAAGCAAACTTAGCAACACCATTCCATTGGAAGAGGTCACTCCTTGGCAAATGCAATAAATACTAGTACTCCCTGTGTCCCATTATATAAGAACGTTTTTGACACTACACTAGCTAGTGTCAAAAATGTTCTTATATTATGGGACGGAGGGAGTAGGAAGAAAGAGATAGAGAGGAGTAAAAAAAGCACTTATAGCCAACCTTATAGCCAACCTTGTTGTAGTATGAGTGACTAAGTGATGACTATGTATGACATGCCAACATCAGATAGCCTAACGCACCATGTTAAATCTCGAAGGGTGCGACCACGCGAGTGACGCGACAGTCGTGGTATGCGCGACCATGATACGGGCTGCTGGCAGCCCTTGGATCTGAGATCAAACGGTCGCATGCTAAGTTGCTGAAAATTTTAAGAACAACCCTCGAGGATAGGATATTCACCCATAGGTCTAGAATCACACCATGCAACCATTCGATCTCAGATCCAAGGGCTCTCGGAAGCCCGTATCATGGGAGAATGGAAAGCCGCTACCCTGCCGTTCGCACGCTGGTAGTTTGCTCCTATTCTTTCCCGCATGTCCTTTAATACTACGGCGGCTCGCTCCTAGTCATCCCGTCCATTCACATTACGGCAGTTCCACTAATCCTAACCCTCCTCCCAAATCCATGGCATCCCAAATCTCCCCGATCGGCGGTGAGTACAAGGTTAGAACCATCACCGGCGATGAGTTCGACGTCATCTACACCCGTACTTCCGCGACGGTGAAAGGATGCCTTCCTCGCTTCAGACGCATGTTCGAAAACTCACATGATGAGTGGGTCGCTGGGCTAGATGTTGAGTACACCACAGTCCTGGGACGAGAGAAGGATCTAAAGGACGAAGAGAGGAAGAAGCCCGCCGTGATCCAGGTTTGCGTACATAACGTTTGCTTGGTCTACCACATATGCCATGCCAACGTTGAGTGCCAGGATTTTAAGAACTTCCTCGAGGACAAAACAGTCAAATTCATTACTGTAGACTTTAAGAACGACAAAGAAGTCCTGCGTCGGATAGGCTTCGTTGTAGGCAACCCCTTCGACCTCTAGAAGAATTGGTTGGTGCCCTCTCATCAGCCCTCAATGCTGACCCTGGCAGGAGCCATTGTTCATCCTTCGTACCGCAAACTGGAGAAACCTCATTACACGTTTCATCTTCATGCATGGCAGCGGAATGTGCTAGATATAGACCACATCCAGTATGCTGCAATGGATGGCTACCTTTGTTTCAGTATCTACAAGGGTTGGATAAAGAGCAACAGCCAAGTTGGCGGTTCAAGCAAAGAAGTATCGGCCAAGAGGAAGAGGGACAAAGACGAAGTCGAGGACGTGGACGAGGACTCCGAGTAAGGTGGCAGTGTCGTTGCTCATGGCGGTTCTAAACTTCTAATGCAGTGTCTACCGGATTAGTTGCTTAGTTTAATTTTAGGTGTGCTTAGTTTAATTTGAGGGGTGTGTTGTGCTGAGCCCCCAGCAGAACTATGTTATGTTTCTTCTAGTTACTTTAACTCTTCAGTATGTACATACTAGTACTAGTATTTCTTTAATAGAATTTAGCACCCCAATTAAGCACATACTAGCTTTTTTAATAGTACTATATGCATAATTTGGCGATGAGCGCTCTCTATATGTACCACCTTTTTTTTATATTTCAATTTTTGCTCCATGGCGCAATCCATCGATAGTGGAGTACTACTGTACAAAAGTATACATTTTTTAAAAGGCTAGCGTATTGTTCATCACATATATATATAGCCAGTTAAATTCTCAACCTAGAACGACGTGCATGCCATGTAGTAAACCGATCCGGAGGAAGTATAGTAAAACTAAGGTGATTTTACCCAGCGATCGGCGGGGGAGCATGGCCTGTCATGCGGTCCCACGTGTCATGATGTACCAAGGCGATGCACGTGACCCTCTTGAGGTAGAAGCAATACTAGTACATGGTTTGAGATGATGTTGAACCGAAGTGTGAAATAATGGTTGCTTTGTCCGTCTGGGAAGGTGCGGCATTGTGATTTGACGTCTCATTGCTCATTACTAACACCGGGCCGATACGAGTGGGGTGCGTCCCCCTGCTGTTCTGCACTGTTATTTCGTGCTTGACACATCGACCCCGTTGCACATGAGATGACCCCCACATCCTTTGTCAAAATAAACAACACCCCGATCAATGCATTTCACTCTTCCGTGCAACGGACGGCCACCTTACTTGCTCCTACAGGTGCTTAAGCTTGCCACATAGGCATAAAGTCTAATGTGGCAAGTTAATCAAGGAGAGAGAGACTAGTTTGGTGACCCAAGGAAGAAACAGTGCTAAGCGCGTGTACCTAGGTGAAAAGACAATTTTGAGTCTATAGCTAATTAAATGAAGCAAACTTAGCAACACCATTTCATTGGAAGAGGTCACTCCTTGGCAAATGCAATAAATACTAGTACTCCCTGTGTCCCATAATATAAGAACGTTTTTGGCACTACACTAGTGTCAAAAACGTTCTTATATTATGGGACAGAGGGAGTACGAAGAAAGAGCTAGAGAGGAGTAGAAAAACACTTATAGCCAACCTTGTTGTGGTATGAGTGACTAAGTGATGACTATGTATGACATCCCAACATCAGATAGCCTAACACACTGTGTTAAATCTTGAAGGGCGCGATCGCGCGAGCGACGTGACGGTCGTGGTAGGCGCGACCATGATACGGGCTGCTGGCAGCCCTTGGATCTGAGATCAAACGGTCGCATGCTAAGTTGCTGAAAATTTGCAGAATAACCCTCCAGGATAGGATATTCACCCAATGGTCTAGAATCACGCCATGCAACGGTTCGATCTCTGATCCAAGGGCTCTCGGAAGCCCGTATCATGGGAGAATGGAAAGCCACTACCCTGCCGTTCGCACGCTGGCAGTTCGCTCCTACTCTTTCCTGCACGTCCTATAATACTACGGCGGTTCGCTCCTAGTCGTCCCGTCCATTCACATTACGACAGTTCCACTAATCCTAATCCTCCTCCCAAATCCATGGCGTCCCAAATCTCCCCGATTGGTGGTGAGTATAGGGTTTGAACCATCACCGGCGATGAGTTTGACGTCATCTACACCCGTACTTCCGCGACGGTGAAAGGATGCCTTTCTCGCTTCAGACGCATGTTCGAAAACTCACATGATGAGTGGGTCGCTGGGCTAGATGTTGAGTACACCACAGTCCTGGGACGAGAGAAGGATCTAAAGGACGAAGAGAGGAAGAAAACCGCCGTGATCCAGGTTTGCGTACATAACGTTTGCTTGGTCTACCACATATGCCATGCCAACGTTGAGTGCCAGGATTTTAAGAACTTCCTCGAGGACAAAACAGTCAAATTCGTTACTGTAGACTTTAAGAATGACAAAGAAGTCCTGCGTCGGATAGGCCTCGTTGTAGGCAACCCCTTTGACCTCTAGAAAAATTGGTTGGTGCCCTCTCGTCAGCCCTCAATGCTGACCCTGGCAGGAGCCATGGTTCATCCTTCGTACCGCAAACTGGAGAAACGTCATTACACGTTTCATCATCATGCATGGCAGCAGAATGTGCTAGATATAGACCACATCCAGTATGCTGCAATGGATGGCTACCTTTGTTTCAATATCTACAAGGGTTGGATGAAGAGCAACAACCAAGTTGGCAGTTCAAGCAAAGAAGTATCGGCCAAGAGGAAGAGGGACAAGGACGAAGTCGAGGACGTGGACGAGGACTCCGAGTAAGGTGGCAGTGTCGTTGCTCATGCCGGTTCTAAACTTCTAATGCAGTGTCTACCGTATTAGTTGCATAGTTTAATTTTAGGTGTGCTTAGTTTAATTTGAGGGGTGTGTTGTGCTGAGCCCCCAGCAGAACTATGTTATGTTTCTTCTAGTTACTTTAACTCTTCAGTATGTACATACTAGTACTAGTATTTCTTTAATAGAATTTAGCACCCCAATTAAGCACGTACTAGCTTTTTTAATAGTACTATATGCATAATTTGGCGACGAGCACTCTCTATATGTACCACCTTTTTTTAAAATTTCAATTTTTTGCTCCATGGCGCAATCCATCGATAGTGGAGTACTACTATACACAAGTATACATTTTTAAAAGGCTAGCATACTGTTCATCACAAACATATATATATATATATATAGCCAGTTAAATTCTCAACCTAGAACAACATGCATGCCACATAGTAAACCAATCCGGAGGAAGTATAGTAAAAATGAGGTGATTTTACCCAGCGATCGGCGGGGGAGCATGGCCTGTCATGCGGTCCCACGTGTCATGATGTACCAAGGCGATGCGCGTGTCCCTCTTGAGGCAGAAGCAATACTAGTACGTGGTTTGAGATGATGTCGAACCGAAGTGTGAAATAATGGTTGCTTCGTCCGTCTGGGAAGGTGCGACATTGTGATTTGACGTCTCATTGCTCATTACTAACACTGGGCCGGTACGAGTGGGGTGCGTCCCCCCTGCTGTTCTGCACTGTTATTTCGTGCTTGACACGTCGACCCGGTTGCACATGAGATGACCCCCACATCCTTTGTCAAAATAAACAACACCCCGATCAATGCATTTCACTCTTCCGTGCAACGGACGGCCACCTTACTTGCTCCTACAGGTGCTTAAGCTTGCCACATAGGCATAAAGTCTGATGTGGCAAGTTAATCAAGAAGAGAGAGACTAGTTTGGTGACCCAAGGAAGAAACGATGCTAAGCGCGTGTACCTAGGTGAAAAGACAATTTTGAGTCTATAGCTAATTAAATGAAGCAAACTTAGCAACACCATTTCATTGGAAGAGGTCACTCCTTGGCAAATGCAATAAATACTAGTACTCCCTGTGTCCCATAATATAAGAACATTTTTGGCACTACACTAGTGTCAAAAACGTTCTTATATTATGGGACGGAGGGAGTACGAAGAAAGAGATAGAGAGGAGTAAAAAAATACACTTATAGCCAACCTTATAGCCAACCTTGTTGTGGTATGAGTGACTAAGTGATGACTATGTATGACATCTCAACATCAGATAGCCTAAAGCACCGTGTTAAATCTCCAAGGGCGCGACCGTGCGAGCGACGTGACGGTCGTGGTAGGCGCGACCATGATACGGGCTGCTGGCAGCCCTTGGATCTGAGATCAAACGGTCGCATGCTAAGTTGCTGAAAATTTGCAGAATAACCCTCCAGGATAGGATATTCACCCATTGGTCTAGAATCACGCCATGCAACCGTTCGATCTCCGATCCAAGGGCTCTCGGAAGCCCGTATCATGGGAGAATGGAAAGCCACTACCCTGCCGTTCGCATGCTGGCAGTTCGCTCCTACTCTTTCCCGCACGTCCTTTAATACTACGGCGGTTCGCTCCTAGTCGTCCCATCCATTCACATTACGACAGTTCCACTAATCCTAACCCTCCTCCCAAATCCATGGCGTCCCAAATCTCCCCAATCGGCGGTGAGTGCAAGGTTAGAATCATCACCGGCGATGAGTTCGACGTCATCTACACCCGTTCTTCCGCGATGGTGAAAGGATGCCTTTCTCGCTTCACACGCACGTTCGAAGACTCAAATGATGGGTGGGTCGCTAGGCTAGATGTTGAGTACACCACAGTCGTGGGACGAGAGAAGGATCTAAAGGACGAAGAGAGGAAGAAGCCCGCCGTGATCCAGGTTTGCGTGCATGACTTATGCTTGGTCTACCACATATGCCATGCCGACGTTGAGTGCCAGGATTTTAAGGACTTCCTCGAGAGCAACCTAGTCAAATTTGTTACTGTAGACTTTGGTAACGACAAAGAAGTCCTGCGTCGGATAGGCCTCGTTGTAGGCAACACCTTCGACCTCCAAAAGAATTGGCTGGTGTCCTCTCGTCAGCCTTCAATGCTGACCCTGGCAGGAGCCATGGTTCATCCTTCGTACGGTAAGCTGGAGAAACCTTCATACACGTTTCATCATCATGCATTGCAGTGGAATGTACTAGATATAGACCACATCTAGTACGCTGCAATGGATGGCTACCTTTGTTTGAATATCTACAAGGGTTGGATGAAGAGCAACAGCCAAGTTGGTGGTTCAAGCAAAGAAGTATCGGCCAAGAGGAAGAGGGACAAGGACGAAGTCGAGGACGCGGACGAGGACTCCGAGTAAGGTGGCAGTGTCGTTGCTCATGGTGGTTCTAATGCAGTGTCTACCGGAATAGTTGCAAAGTTTAATTTCAGGTGTGCTTAATTTAATTTGAGGGGTGTGTTGTGCTGAGCCCCCAGCAGAACTATGTTATGTTTCTTCTTGTTACTTTAACTCTTCAGTAAGTACATACTAGTATTTCTTACATTTTATCTTTTAGTGGTATAGTACTACCACTCGTTTATTCACATTATGTTCATACAATATATATGGCCAACATCATATAGCCAGCACTTTAGTTGTCAAAGAATTTCACGGTGCTTAGTTTTGTCAAAGAATTCCAGGGTGCTTAGTTTTATTTGAGGGGTGGGTTGTGCTAGACACCATTATTGTGACTAGCCTTTTTAATAGTACTATATGCATAATTTGGCGACGAGCGCTCTCTATATGCACCACCTTTTTTTTAATTTCAAGTTTTGCTCCATGGCGCAATCCATCGATACTACTGCTGCACAAAAGTATACAGTTTTTAAAAGGCTAGAGGGCGGGGCAGTCTAGCTTTGCCGGTTTCACGAGAGGCGAGGGCCTTTGTGATTTGACGGCTCATTACTGCTGGAAGGCGGGGCCTTATGATTTGACTGCTCGTATAAATGCGCCGACGACCTGATCGACGAGGAGGAAAGAACCGTGCGGCATACTCAAGTTTTCCACTGGAGTAGTACTGCGACGGAGGAGCACGTAACACGGCAGCCCAGTGCCATATGGCGATAAAAAATGATCTAATTTGCTAGTCATCTCATTGTTAGCATTGTTATATTCATTCCCTCAAAAAACAAAAACCATTGTTCTATTCATGCCTCACAGAGAACATGACACGTGCGGCGAAACACCCTAAGCAAAAGATGAAACACAGCAGCAAAAGAAGAAGGAAGATTATCACCCCAAATGATCTAATTTGCCGCGGAGTCGTAACTGCTTCTTCATCGCCTCCACGACCTCCATCTCCTTACGCGTCTCCTCCTCCATCTTCTTCATTCTGTCCATGACGCGGGATTTCTCGACGCGAGCCTTCATCATCTGTTCCACGGCCGCATTATGTACCTTGACAGCAGCCGGGTGCTCGATGCGGAGCTTCGCCAACTCCTCCTTCTGTTCCACGATGAGGGCCTGCAGCATCTTCATCGAGGAACTATTATTCTCATGCAGCTTCTTCCAGCCGGTGTTCTTCTCCTTCAACAGGTCGATCTCGCGGCAAAGCTTCGCCTTGTCCTCCTGAAGTCGCAGGATTTCACTGGTCGCCCTCTTTTCCGAGGCAATGCTCTTCTTCAGCAGCATCACCAAGCCGGCTGTCAACTCCCCCTGCTGATTGAGCTCAGCGGGCATGTCGTCGAGGCTCTCCTTCAGCAACTCCGTCAAGCCTTGGATGAACTCCTTCTGCTTATTGAGGTGCTTATTGAGCTGATCAGGCATGCCGTCGAGGGATAACGAATCCAGCTCCGCCGGCTCGGCATGTTCGCCTCCGCGGTTAGGGTGCTCCTGGGAGCCATCGCCTGCCCGTGAGAGATCTTTCGAGGTCTCTGCGTGGCGGCGAGCCCTCTCTTTTTTTCCACAGCCTTGGTTGCCCCTCCCTTGTTATGAGTAGTTCTCGACCTAGAGCTCTGCTCACCGGCCATGGCAACGACGGACGAAGAAGAAGCACTTATGAGGAGGAAAGGTAGAGTAATTTTCGGTTAGGTAGTTCCCCTTTTTATAACCTAAGTACTAGCACTGCACTACTAGTACTAATACCTGCATAGTGGGAACACGTTCAGGTTTGGTACGTAGTACTAGTAGGTGTGAGCAGGCTTTCAAATGTGATGGGAAGAAGGTAAAGATTAATTGATGGTTTAGGTTTCGAGGCCCAAAACGGCTCCCGATGAGTTTAGTGGAACATAAATTTCAAGTAGACTACACTGCTCAAATGCGCAAATATTATGTTACTGTCAAAAATTGGCACAAAATACAAAGGAGACCAATGGAAGTACTACTAGCAACCCACGATTTAACTACTCGCATGCGCGCAGTGGAGTAATAATGTCTTTCTTCCGCCCCCACGTCCACTCAATTTGCATGCGCTGTATTAATTGACCATCAATGAAGTGAACAACTTTATACGCGTCAAATTATCACATGGGGTGGATCTTGGTACAAAATTGCGTCCGCCCGTGTACCCGCATGTGCGTGCGAGGGAATGAGTGCGTGCGTGGCGTGCGTGCACATCTTTGCTTCATGCATGTACCGCCAGTATGGCTCAGGGAGGACGAGTACATTCTTCTGGGACCAGCAGCACGTCACTGTGGTCAATCCACGCAAGGAGGTTGCGACAACGCCTCCACATGTGCCACGTGGCTTCATGAACTGTAAGAGAGACACTGTGTAGCGTGCCATTGGTATTCTAATTTACGTGTTTTGCACATACTCGGAGTACTAGTAATTTACACGTACATTGCACGCATCAGATTTTGCAACCAAATTATGAATAGATACCACACTATAGCATGTAAGCTCTTAGTCATATATGCGTGATGTAGCCCTTCGTTTAATTCTTATAGTTCATCTCATTCAAAATCAAATTAGTTTTTATTCAAAAGCTAAGAACGCGTGAATAGGAAAAATATGGGATTATAGTGGAATGTCGTATTGAATCCTACATGATTGTACGAGTGTTTGATTGTGCATAGAAAAAAGGCAGAATTCTTTCAAAGAGGTTTGAGTGGATGAGATGTTTCCTATGAAATCTAGTGCAAATGAATCATATGGAAAAATTCCTATGGTTTACAATCCTACGAATCAAACAACCAAGATAGGAAAATTTCTTAGTGATTAGAATCCTCCAAAATTCCTTTGACAATCCTTTGAATCAAAGAAGCCCTTAATCTATTTTATGATTCATGGAATTGTGCGTTGTAAAGCATAAAGTAAAAACAAATAATGGCAATTCAACTAGAAAAAAAGTTTGGGCAGTTATGATACGGAAGATTCTAGAACAAAAGAGAACCACTGTTGTTTTGAGGTTTGTGCATTATGCTTAAGTTCAACCATGGAGTCTGCTAGATTGTACATGTGGCAAAATCCGGTGGGGGGCTAGAAGATGGTGCGAGGGGCCGAGTGGAGGGAGACTATGAAGGAATGCACAAGTGCGAGATCAATATTTAGAGAGAGGGGGCGAACACGTGAGCTGTTGCACGCAGTGGCGGAGCCATAAAAAATAAATGAGCTAGGTGGCCAAGCATTGCTAATCCTTTACGAGGAGGGTCAATTCATGAAATTAAACCTTTTTAGCAGCAATTGTCTAACGATCACATTCATATTAGCCTCGATATATAGTGATGTTAGGGGGCAGGGCCCTTACTGCCCCCTGTCTTCGCCATTGTGCACGCATCTGAGAGATGAAGCGGAAGGCATGGATGATGAGAGGGGGACGTTGGATATATAATTAATGTGGGTGTATTAGCTATTTATGTTAATCCTATGTAGAGAGGTATAGATTGATTGATGTGGACGTGGGAGAGGTATAGATTGATCGATGTGGATGTGGGAAAGAGGGTGAGACCTCACTGGATATATTGATTGATCGGTTTGTGTGGAAAACTATGAAAGACCTAGCTATATACACACATACATAGAGGAACATCGATCGTTGCGCATGCACGCGTGAGAGACAAAGAATGCCCGATATGAGGGAGAGGGGGATGTGTGTGGGTGTGTGCCTTCATGGGAGACCAACCTGAAGAAAAAGATTGCATGCGTGCGATAGATAATGCCGACTGGTAGTGTGTGTGCATGCATGTACGAGAGAAAGTTAGTGGTACAATTATAAAGAGAATACTACTGTGTGGGTGTAAAAGAATAGGTGAGGTCATAATCAATGTAAAGTTGAATTTAAATATTTGAATAAGAGATCCTGATGTTTGAAACCCATGCATGCATGAATATAATGGAGATCTGCGCGGTGTGCTTTGGAAACGAGCATGTTTTAATGTATACACATTGAACAAGGTCAGACTGATTTGAATTTTAGATACCGATGGCAGACATCATTTGCCCATGTCGCATCCGTGCATGTAATTGGAGATGATGGGCGGCTTTCGCATCACATATCTATATCTATACCCCTATATTATATTATATTATATATATTTTTATATTGTGAGCGGGTAACTTTAACTTTGAAAGATGGTCGTTGGATGAGGCGAATCCGAAGGTCCAAAGATGGCAAATTTGAGCACTATTGGCCGTTGGATATCATCTAGATTCCACAAGATTTCGCCACATGTATAATCTAGAAGACTCCATGGTTGAACTTAAGCATAATGCACAAACATCAAAACACAAGCACTTCTTATTTGTTCTAGAATCTTCCGTACGATAATTGCCCAAATGTTTTTCTACATGATTTGCCATTATTTGTTTTTACTTTATGTCTTACAACGCACAATTCCATGAATCTTAAAATAGATTAGCTTTCTTATAAAAACTAGATGATTTTGAATGAAATGAACTATAAGAATTAAACGAACATCTACATCATGCATATATGACTCAAAGCTTGCATGCTATAATGTGGTATTTATTCATAATTTGGTTGCCAAATCTCATGCGTGCAATACACGTGTACGTTACTCTAGTCTAAATGGTTTTTGTGTGTGTGTGTTGTGCGTGTTGAGGTGCAAATTGTCGTTTTTTTTGGGTACACCTTAAGCTTGTTCTTCCTAAATTTCAAGCCGCGCCTTGTTATGCCGAAAATTGAAGCTAGCGTCTCTGTCTATCGTGCTGCGAAACTCCCTCCTCTTCAACCCGCGCCTTGTTAGCCCGAGATACTTAAGATATATCTTTGTCTCGTTGTGCTCCGACAACTCCCTCCATCTCAACCCGCACCTTGCTATTCCAAAATTACAACGCGCGCGAAAACTCCCACCTCCTATGAAATCCTGACATGTGAAATGCCCGTGGTACCCCTGAACTGAACGAACCGCCTCAAATCGGTGGGGGGTACTTTCGTAACTTACCCCACATTTCGGACAAGTGCGTCTCTAAGCCATGGTTCCCCACTGCCATCCCATCCGCCCACCCATTCATACACCGAGGCCGCGAAAACCCACAACGAAACCCCACACCCTGCTCCGTCCGCCACCCAGCCGGAGCTTCTTCCCCGACGATGTCATCCACATCAACACCTCGATGTCCCTCATCCACCGTACTAGATGAGGATCCGTCGTCGATCTCATCATCTCGCCGGTTCAGCCACCCCGTCCTCCACCTCCAAGGAGCTGCCCCGATGTTCCCCTCGTCTTTCGCGCCACATCCATTCCCACACCGCCGTCTTCACCCGCACCACCGGAAGAGCATCATCATCACCGTTTCCTCGGATGAAGTTGCGGCCTAATCGGCGCCACCAAATAGGTTGTACACTAATCCCCGCATTTTCTTCTTGATTCGATCTCATGGTGCTGCTAGCGCTCGGTCCCGAGCCGACACAGCGCGGCTCCATCCACGGAGGCGTCGCCGGCCACTTCCTCCATGGCATCGCTCCCTCGGCGACGACATCCATATCAGTAGGAGCTGCTGCTGCTTTAGCTCTCGCTCTCGCTGCTGCTCTGCTCTTGCTCTCAGTCCCCTGCCTGGTCTGCTCTTGCTATTGCTCTTGCTCGCGCTGCTGCTCTCGCTCTTGCTCTTGCTTGCGATGCTGCTCCGATTTGGCTACACTTCAGTCGACTGAATCGACTTTTGGGTCAGTCGATTTCCAAGGGGTGGGCTCGCCGGGGTGAAGGAAGAACCAGCCGCAGCGGGGAGGGGGGCTCGCCGGAGAGGTACCCCACTATCTATCTTAGGGTTCAGGATGGGGGCGGTGGTCGCCGGTGGTGGCGGGGTGTTGGCGGGGCGGTGGCGTGGGGATCGCCGCAAAA
>NC_041391.1:403419129-403474052 GCF_002162155.2 Triticum dicoccoides | reverse complement strand
GGGGGTGGAGGTTGAAGATGAACCGCAGGCCCTTGATTTCGTATCCAACGGCTGCAAAATCGACTGACGTGTAGCCTCAGCTTGCTAGTGCGTTCAGTTTCGACAACAAAAATCAGTTTCGATAGCAAAATTCAGTTTCGACAGTTAGGTTCAGTTTCGACAGTTAAGTTCAGTTTAGACAGTTAAGTTCAGGGATGAGCGACTGATGTATTTTACATCTAGCACTTTGTGGTTATGTATTTTACGTCATGTATTGGAGATGCTATTAGAATTCCACTCAGGTTAACGTTGTTCATTGTCTCTTTTGTCCTGCTTCAACCTCGGCGTCGTACAACTCACCGGAGCTGCTCCAACGACGAAACCCTCCATCACAGCGGAGAAGTACCTCGGGCTCTATCTCCAAACGCCTAAGATCTTCTTCCCCTCCTCCGACAGCAAAGTCAGCCGGAGCATCCTCACCGACCAACCCAATCACACTGAGATCGACATGGCTTCGCCAAAGAGGTTGTACACTTGTTGCATCTCTTTTTTACTCTACATGTTATATATATTGTCCACTGAGCACTCGTAGTAACGGGAAATACGATTATTTTATCCTACTATATGACAAGCAGTGAGGTACCCGGCAATTTAAGCATCCGTGATGGACTCTCTTGAACGCCATCATTATTTATCTCTGCGCGTTTGAGCTATGCATTTGTCGATGGGCCTGGGAGTTGAGCTAGTATGGCAGTGGCCTGGGTCCAAAGTAATAGAAGTAGCACAAAAACATTTTTTTAGTGTAGGATTTTCCTTGCTCAAGCCTGCCTACTAGAATCGCCAGTGCTTGAAAGGAAAAGTGAATTAAAAACATAGGAATTGGAAAGTTTCCTATGGTACTACTTTTCATGAATTTGGTGCAAAGGAAGGGAGCAAAGGAAAACTATAGGATTTGTTCCTTTAGTGTCTCCTTGAAAGAAAAACCATAGGAATTCTAATTTCCACTTCTCCTCCTTTTCATATTCCTATTCATCAAGCACAAGACTAAGAGATAGTAGCATAATAGCATTATAACCATACATTTTCTTGTGGTTTGACTTAATCTCACCATGCTTTTTGGCATCCCGTGATCTTCCAATTGTTGTGAATCAAACACCCAGATTGGCAGAAATCCCGTGTTTTTAAATTCTCTGTTTTGCACGTGCATTCCTATCCTATTCCTGTCTATTTCCTATCCCTGCATTGTTAGAATCCTCAAATTCAAACAAGCCCTTACTCAATTACTTCTATTACAGATATGTGTCAAAGAAAACCTTGTGTGGTTTGTCCTGCTCCTGTGGCGCTGTGTTCCACCCCAGCTCAGCTGCTCCAACGACAGAAGGGTTCACCACAGCAGGGATCCGCTCTCCAGACTATCTTTCGCCGCCTCAGATCTTCTTCCCCGCCGCCGGCAGCCACGACAACTGCATTACCATCATCAACTGAGCAGATGACCTTGAGGACTACATGGGTCCGCAAGAGAGGTCGCACTCTTCCGTGTCCGCTTACGTTATGCGTCGCTTAATATGATGACATGCTACATTATCGTCGTGTTCACCTATTAGACTCCGAGTCAGGTCCAAACTAATGCTGAAACTTGAGTTTTTAAATGGTTGTGGGGTACATATTGGGGCAGCAATCAGTACTATGTGTCTACTATCTGGTTAATCTCCGGTGTATACTATGAGTTTAATGTTGGGTGCAAACAAACATTAAAGGAGCCATTATCTGTATTTTTTAACTAAAGCTATTAGCTGCCTGCTATCATTGGTTTTGGGTCTATCCACAGTTTGCTACCATCACTCTGGATTTGTGCATGCACTTCTTACATAATCTCACTATGTTTTATTCCTATGCATGCCAGTTATTCTACACAGTGGAACTGATCATGTAGAGCAAAAGAGACGAGCCTTGCATGGCAATATAATTTCATGCAGACGTTGTTCCATGGTGGGCGCAAAGGCAGCCCCCCTCCAACCATTTCGGATCGTAATCAAGAGGAAGATAATTGTTTTGAGGGGGATTCAGAAGGAGAAGACCACTCCTATTTACCCCATGAGGTCTTCGCTCTAACTTGGCATGCTGATGTTGGTAATAGCATGCATATGGTGCCTTGCATTGCTTACTGTATACATTAAAGATGTCATCTGCTTAGTTTAGACATGCTTTGTGTCAATGCCATTTGTTTTGTTTCTTTATCGTATATGTGAATCATGCAATGCCTTCTTGTCTAGCCAGGCATCATATATGTGAATTTTGCAATGCCACCCTGGTTAGCCAGTCATCTTATATGTGAATTATATCATGCCATCATTTTTTTATTATGTGTTAAATTTGTCAACAATTTTAGTACATTCAATTACTCTTCCTGTGCATCAGCCATTCGGCACGGTCATGGAAAAATCTGGAGTGGAAACAAGGTCTTCAGAGCAGACAATGCTATCTGACGAAGTGCATGTCTTGCTGGTTACCGATAGCTCCTCAGAGGAGGATTCAGAGACAAATGACCAGTCATATTTCCCCCTGCATGCCCTAACTTGGCAGGGTTATGTTACTCATATTGTGCGTATGGTATCTTGCATTGCTATGCCATTTGCTTAGTTTAGACATGCTTTGTGTGAATGCCACCTGTTTAGTGTCTAATTACCATATATGTGAATTATGCAATGCCATCTTGTTGCAAGACATTATATATGTAAATTATGAAATGTTATCTTGTTGCAAGGCATTATGTATGTGAATTATGCAATGCCATGCTGTTTAGGCAAGCGTCATATATGTGAATTATATCATGCCGTCCTTTTTTTGTATTTCTCATTGCTTTTGTCGACAATGTTTGTATATTCAACTGCTCTTCCTGTGCATCAGCCATTTTAATTGGTGATGGAGAAATCTGGAGGGAAAACAAGGTCTTCAGAGAAGACAATGCTACCTGCTGAAGCAGATATCTTGCTGGTTACAGATAGCTCTTCAGAGGAGGATTCAGAGGCAGATGTCCAGTCCTATTATCCCCCTGAGGTGTATGCTCAAACTTGGCAGGGTTATATTACTCATATAATGCATATGTTGTATTGCAATGCTTATTTTTTACATCATATACACAATATTGAATGCCATCTCCTTAGTTGACACATCATATATGCAATTGCCCTCTACTCACTTCCTTAGTATATAAATCATATATTTGAATTATGTCATGCCATGATGTTTACATAGACAACATGTATCTGAATTATGGCATGCCAACCCATTTTCTAAAGACATAATATAGTTATATCATCTCATCCTGTTTACATAGTCATCATATTTTAAATTATGTCATTCTATCCGTGAATTATATCATGCCATCATGTTTCCATCGACGGCATGTTTGTGATTTATGGCATGCCAACCACTCTAATAGACACATCGTATAGTTATATCATGTCATCCTATTTACATAGTCATCATATTTTGAAGTATGTCATTCTATCCTGTTTAGTTAGCCATCATACAAGTGAAATTGTGTCATGCTATCCTATTTAATTAGCCATCATATATGTGAAATTATGTCCTGCTATTCTGTTTGCTTAGACAACATAAATGTGAATTATTTCAAGCCCTGTTTTCTTCCCTACTATCCATTGCACCTGTCTATCTTACAATGTCTGTACATTCAATTACTTTTCTTGTTTATCAGCCATTTCAATTGGAGGGAGTGATGGTAGTATCTGTGGGAGTAAAAACACGGTCTTCAGAAAAGATCGTGCTACCCTTCGATGCAGATAGAACCACGGTTGTACTTGCCCAAAAATCAGCCCCACCACACATAACCCACACTCATGCAGATTGTACCCCTACCCAGTTGGACAGAGAACCAGCTACACCCCTTCTAACCCCAACCCCAGCAGATAGACACCCAGTTCCCGTTGACACAGCACCGTCTCCACCACAGAGCACCCAAACACGAGCAGTTAGTAAGGCAACTGCAGTGCCCAAATCACGAGGAACACCACTCCGAACCCGAAGTCAACGCTTAAAGCAGAAGAAGAATTGTTCTCAGGTCAGGTTCCGTAGCTATGGTTCATACTACTTTGCTCTTGCATCACTGTATTTACTGATACCAACCAATTTCAAATTTGAAGGATGCAATTGAAACTCCAATGGCGCAACAGGTATGTTTTAAAACTGTTTCTTCAACGTGTTTGGCTGTTCGCTGTTGTAACTTGCTCTATGTTGATTTCAGTTTCAATTGAACAAACAATTATGTTCTCATGCCATGCACATTACAAGTGTTGTTAATGCTGTGTAGTTTCCCACACTTATATTCTGTCTATGCTGCTTTGTCTTAAATATATATGATTCGAACTGTATCTATCTTGATTTGGCAACATAAACTAGAATGATATAGACCATACAGTGACCATACTACATAGATATATGTTTGTTTCATGCTGTTATCCTGTCCACCTTACTACTGAACTGGTTTACCAAAATGAGTTTCATATACTACATTGTAAACCTGAGATGTGTTTGTTTGTTTCCCTTTTAGAACGCGGATAAAATATTGGAGAAGAGTACCCTGTTATGCAATGGTAAAGGAAGTAATGCAGATAAGGTTCAAGATAGTGAGACATCCCTGTTGGTCTCCAAGAAAGCTGATAAAAACTATATTGAGGACACTGAGACAACCCCAAAGTCCTATCTTGATGTAGTGCTCGAGTTACTGGCTACCACTGCTGGCACCAGCTCTTCGAACTCGTTGCCTGAATCAGTTCGGCTTCTTGAGTCTCAACTTCAAGTTAAAAGACATCGATCAGATGTTATGCGACAGGAAGCCGAAGGACTGAGGAAGTCCCTGCAGAATTCAGATGCATACTTTCTGGTGCAACAGCAGGCGCTGGAGGACTTAAGCGCCAAACAAGAGAAATTTAATAAGCTTGCTAAGCATCTTGCCAGCATTATGGGTACCCAGGATATTGTTTCTTGAGCTCTTCTGAAGTGGTTTCAGTTCTGGACTTGTTTTGCTGCGGCGTTTATATGCTGTTGTGTTCCCTATATTTGCACTGGTGGCGAACTTTGATGCCCAGTGGATGTAATATGTGTAATAGCCGTGATAGCCTAGTGTAAGTTGCTTGCTTATTTATTTCCTTGTTGTCTTGTTTATTTGTTTGCTTGTAGTCAGTGCAGTTCTTTTTCTGCGGTTTGCTAGTGGCTGCAACAACCTATTTTTTAAAACTAGGCCACAATAACCATGGGCTAATATTTACTGTAGTGACACTTCACCTACGGGCCGTAGAAATAGTGGGCCTTCCACGGGCCGTAGAAACAGTGGGCCTTCTACGGGCCGTAGAAACAATGGGCCTTCTATGGGCCGCAGAAACAATGGGCCTTCTACGGGCCGTATCATCAATGGGCCTTATACGGGCAGTATGATCGATTGACCAAACATGGGCCAATAACAGGCCGCATTATGGCCGTAAACGGGCTAGAGTTGGAATCGTCCGTTCATGGGCCGACCATAACGGGCCATCGTTAATAGGCCGTATTTCATGACACTATGAAAACGGCCCAACGTGTTAACGGACCACAAACGGGCCGACTGTAACCACGGGCTGAATTTGGCCCATAAGCAGAAAATGGCAGTAATGGGACGTAAGTAAATGAATGCTGGAAATGAGCCCAAGAATAAATGGGCTCTGAGAAGGCCGAAAGATAACATGGGCTGGAAACGGCCCAACGGAATAACGGGCCCTTAATGGGTATAAAGTGATACACTGTTCATTATGGGCCAGTTTCACCACGGGCCGTTAATAGGCCAAGAGTTACATAGGGCCTCATATGGGCCGAAAGACGTTATGGGCCATACATGGGCCAGAAGTGAAAACGGGCTGGAATCATATTGGGTGGCCCAGGTGACGCTACTGGGCCTAATTCGGATAGGGCATAACGGGCCTTGGGTTAGCGGGCTATAAATGGGCTATATGCGAACATGCCGTTAACAGGCTTTACATGGGCCGGCCCGCCACCTTTTGACCAAGCCAAATGGGCCGGCCTTTTCACAGGAATGGGCCTCTGTTGGGCCGTGCCACATGTCCACGTATCATAGGCACCTCTGTCCAATGAGTGGATGACATCTGTCCCAACGGTGAGCCGACACGTGTCTCCTCCAGCCAATGATGATTTTACACGTGGAAAATCCCCATTGGTCGGGGCTGTTAATGGGTTATCGGATCCAAAACCCTACCCGATAGCTTAACGGTGTTCCGTTACGGTGGATGCCACGTGTCGGTGACCCTTGACGAAAGCACTTCTGTGACGCGCGATTTATCGTCATGGAAGTGGACACTTCTGTGATGATAATTTTGGTAATGTCATGGAACACTTCTACGACAGCACAGGTATGACTATCTTGATTCTGTCATAAATTTGTCATGGATGTACATGCATGACAAAAAACGTGACCTACTGTGAAAAACACGTATCATCATGGAAGTGTATTTTTTTGTAGTGCACACATCAACATATAAATCATCTATAAGTCATTCCGTCATGTGCGTGTTGATCGAGCGGTGTGACCTAGTACGAACTGTGCCCATGACCGAGGACGCGGCTATCGAGAGGTTAAACACGCACATTCTGCAGAGGTAACGCACGGTACCCATACCACAGGACACATGGCCTCGCACTCCCATTCGGGTGGACCAACGGCGTTCTGACCAAACCGATCTACTGCCATGATGCTCTCCCGGCCACTCCGACCAACACCCCTCTGGGTTCAGTCCTGGGTGGCCCCGTGCCTACCAAAGGAATCCAACGGCCACCGTCGTGGCAATACAAAAATGGTCCCAAACAGGGACAAAAAGGGCTCTATCCAACTACGGGCACACAAAGCTTATGTCCGCCTACCTGATAAGGGTAGCGCGTGCCCATAACCTTCCCTTGTTGGAGGCACCGGCGAGGGACATGACAATAGACCACATTAGGGCCTTCCCCATAAAAGACAAATGTGGTTGCACTGGAAAAGCCCGGTTCGGTGGCACCTGACCAACCTAATGACGGAATTTAACCCCAAAAATATAACTATGTTAACTGATACTCCGACGTCATCTATCAACCTGTAATCCAAGTCATAGCAATATCCAACAATTATTCCAAAGCATGACCTAACCATAACATAATACCCCGAGGGTAACCAAACACTACGGGCATGCTAAAACCAGGAATGAAACTACCACTAATCCAATAGAAAGAACATGCTATCTAGCTAAGACCACATGCAAGCATCATCTCTAGAATTAATACTCCAAAGCAACATACCAACTACCATCCCGAAAATAACCATACGAGCCACTAATAATCCAAAGGCAATATGACATCCAAAGTAATACTCCAAAATATAATATCAAACACCAACATGAGAATAATCATAACATAAGCCACTAATAATCCAAAGGCAACATGTCATCCACATAAGATGCAAAATATTAGTCCTAGAACTCCAAGCAATATCATGGAAAAAATAAGATCAAAACAACTCTGAGATAATGCCATGAACAAGTCATATGTAGCTAAGTCAATATTTTAAATAAGTTCAAATAAAGAAACCATGTCACTGCATGGCAGTCATGCAAGTGGCGGGTGTGGCTTGCTGGGGTGGAAGGATTCACCAGGAGAAAGTGCGAGAAACTCGCGGAAAGAATCGCCGAAAACCGTTCTCCCTCGAAGGGGGCTGAATAAGGGTAGGGGAAAAGTGGTCATTTTCAGAATGTTAACACATGGTGAAAATTATATCAATAGAACGGATCGATGAGACGAAGAAGTGGGCTTTGGAATCACCTCATTTGGAGTTGGGAGCAAAAAGTTGTGAGTGTTTGACTGCCAGGGATCTATCTATAAAAATTTATCCACAAATAAGTCCCTGACTGGAAAAACAGAAAACACATTCACTGGAATACGCTTTCGGCGAATGAATACACATTTCCAGCCGTAGTAGCACCAAAATACGCTTTCATGAACCAAAGACGTAATCTAGTGGGTTACGTTTCCACTTATCCAGTCAGCAGGTCCGGGGTCAATGCGCGTGAGGCTGACACTGGGGCCCCACGGGGAGGTGGGGCCCGCCTGGCCTGGATCCTTCTTCCTCCTCGCATGTGCCCCGACTGAAATAGAGGAGGGCAGGGAGGGGCGACACTGACGATGGCCCGGGCAGCTCCGACTGTCCCCGGTGCAGCTGGGACCACCGGTGGGCGCAGAACAAAGTGTTGCTCCCTCCTGGAGCAGCAGCAGGCGCCGGGGAGGCCTGGAGTGACGGCGGCCCATGAAGGCGGAGAGCAGCGGCGGCAGCCGAACCGTGGAGGTGATGGCCACAGCCACTCCGGCAACTAGGTGAGGGCATGGGGAGGACCGTAGGATACAGTGAAGCCGATGGTTGAGTTCAGAGGATGAAAGGGGCTTGGCATGACGTGAATTTAGGCCGGAGGGGGTGGCGGACATGGTGGCAGAGAGAGGGGAGGAGAGGCTTCGGGGCTCGGGCAAGTAGCTAGGGAGGAGTATGGGAGTGAGGTGACATTGATGTGGTGCTCGGGAGGCCGCGGGGAGGGCCATTTATAGGCGGGCGAGGGAGGCCGTGGCCGTGTGCCACCGCTCGAGCTCGCCCAAAGCTTTGTCGAGGCACAACAAGCATGGGCGGGCATGGGAACACGAGGAGGAGCAGCGGACAAAGGTCATGGAGCAGCAGGAGCCAAGAGGGAGCAGAGGAAGAAGAGACGAGCGCCATTGATGCCTTGTCGGCCACTGTTTGCTCGTGGGCGTGCGTCGGTGTGCGCCGATGAGGAGGTTTCCGGAGGAGGAGAGGGGTCCAGAGAGGTGGCGATGACAAGGTGAAGCCACTAGACATGCTCACGTGCGCGAAGACAACGAGAGGAGAGGGGACGAAGCAGAAACAACGCTCTGGATGCGGCCACAGCGCACAGAGCGCGTGCATTGCCATGCCAGCTACGCATTCACCACGGGACAAGGCACAGGGAGGTCACGAGGGGATTGCAAAACTTGTCTGGTGGCTTGTCCTTCTAGGGTGGAGCATTTATGAGGTTGTGGCTTGATCTGGGTCACTGTGGTTGGGTTGGAACTAAGCTCTAAAGTTTTCTATAGCAAACTTGGCTGTGCACTGGTGATCAACAGGGATTTGATTGGAGCCAAAGAGGTTGTCTGGGGTGATTAGCTTAGGAAAAACTACAATCCTGGGGAGTTTGAGGAGAAATGGACCAAGGATTAATATAGTTGCTTTGCTACTGCATATTTGGTCCAGAACCAATATTATGATGATGCACTCAAATGAAGAAGCCACTTGAGATGAAATTTGGCAAGGCTTGATGATATGGACATATAAAGATGCTGTAAAATTGTATACCAAATGGACAAGTCAAAATGGTACTTGCTTCACAAACATCCTCTCTGTTCAAAAACTTGAGAACATTCTAGCGAAATATTGGCTTGATGAATTGATCCCAAAATTGGTGGAGAGAGGTTTTGATGCGGAGCTTCCCACGATCATCCCCATGGACGCATCTACATATCCTACAATGCCACTTGGACCTATGACTCGAGCACGTGCAAGAGCTCTCGAAACCGAGGTGACATCACTCCTCTCACAACTCCCTTCTGATTCACACGAGACATGGATACTACCTCAAACGGAGACGCTTTGCATACTTAGGTACCAATGAGTTAGCCATGGAGAAGCTAGGAAGCAAGGAGAACCGGAAGCGGAAGACATGCGTGAAGACGGAGAGGAAAAGCACCAAGTCCCAGGCTGGCTGGACAATCCAGACGAGGGCTCGGATGATCCGGACAGAGCCCGGACGATCCGGATCCCGGTCCGGACGATCCGGCTAAATCGCCCCGAAGATACCCGAAGCTCATCCCTGAAGCCGGATCATCCGGACGCTGACCCGGATCATCCGGACACCGGCCGGAAATCCGGACACCGCCCGGACATCTGGACCCCCAGCCGGACATCCGGACCTGCACCGCCACCGCCTGCATCACCAGCTCATTCGGGCCTCCTCCTGGATCATCCGGACAGAGCTCGGATCATACGGCTCCTCACCCAGATCATCCAGACCCTGCCTGCATGCGCGAGTTGGGCTGAGCCCGTGTACCCCTTCGCCCCCTAGCCTAAAAATAGGACTCATCCTCCTCACTTCGAGACTTAGCATTGGTTTAGCTCATTTGAGATAGAGCATTGCTCATCCATACCGGATCTACTCCTCGTGAGGGACCTCACCTCTGCGGAGAAGATCCACCCGGATTCAAGACCTCCATCCGGAGAAGACAATCATGACCTCCTCATGGAGAAGAACGGCTACCTTTGTATTGTCCCTTGTTGACTTTGGATCTCGTGTTACTTTGTGCCTCGATGATCTAGCACATGTGTGATCATATTCGTGTTGGTTGAGTGTTTCTCTTGTTTTCCCCCATGATTTTCCCTCGTGTTCCTCCGCGTGTTCTTCATGTTCCTCATAGGGATCCTCTCCAAACGTGAAAGATCGGCCCCATAGGGTTCCGCCCTACATCATCTTGGTACCATGAGCCACGTTGATCATGTTTTTGGAGCCCCTACCCCGTGTTTTCTAGCTTGATTTTGTTGTTTTCATCCTAAATCCGAAAATCCCCACCAAAAAATAGCCCCCAATTTTTTTTGCGATTTGTTGGTTTTGATGATGTTTTGTTGATTTTGATCCGTGGATTCGTTGTGTAATTCTTGCCTTTCCCCACCATCTCACCCTCGAAATCCATCCAAAATCCACGAAATCTCCAAATTTCTCCCCGTTTGCGAGTTCATCCCGAGCAGCCCCCGAGAGCAGTTGACCTGCCCGGATTATCGGGACCCTGACCCGGATCATCCGGACTCGCCCGGATCATCCAGATCATCCGGCTTTGTCTGCCGAAACTGCATTTGCTGCAGTTTTTCTCCACCACCGCATACGCCTCCGCACTCCTCCCACCTCGACCACCACCACCTTCACCCGCCAACCCCCACGTCATACCCTCCGTACCACCATTCTACTTTGGGTTCAAGAATTTGAGTTGTGGTTTCCCATGTCCTATTGTGTTTCGGCTATTTAGGTACGGCGCGACATCAACATCACCACCGCTCATCTTCGTCGACTACTCATCATCGCTACGGATGGTAACTTTAACGACATCTTTGTGTACGCCTTGCCATTGCATTGATAATCACCATAGCCTTACTTTTGCGTTGCTTACCCATCGAGACTAGCCATTGAGTATTGTCGGCAACGTGACTTGTGCACATTAGTGATCACACTCTCCGTAAGCATACATACCACATCATCTCTTGTGTCACAAAGTTGTCATTGCATACACAATTGCTACCTTGGTTCGTGAAGTTTGCATGAGAAAAGAGCTCAAAAGTGAAAGAGCCACCCAAGCTTTTAAGCAAAAGAGAAAGATAAGCAAAGAGCTTATAAGCAAGAACCATAGCATCATACTACATTAAGATTGTCATATCCAATCATCTTGGATCATAGCACCGAAATACCATACATATAGCATACTTGGGATAGAGGTCGTTGCATTTTTGCTTAGTAGGTTGTGCACAAGCTCCGTATCCGCCTATTGTGCAATCGTGCTAGTGTCTCTCGAGTATTGTGCAACAAGAGCATTTTCGTGGACTCCACATTTTGGCTCATTTTTGGCTTGCACAATCCCATTATTCTATTTGCATGTGTGTTTCTGTGTACCACTATTTGCTTGGTCTACTTGTTGCATTTGCGAATTTGCGAATCTTTTTCAACATCTTTGAGTCAAACTAACAATTGCATCAAATTTTGTGCCACCATCCTAACCAAGCTCCACCATAAGCTTTTACTTGTGTAGGTGCGGGAATCGACAAGAATTGGTACCAATTGTGCTATTTCATTGTCCGCATTTGAGTGATCTTGATTCATCATCAACATCGGTCAAGGTACATTTGGTATAAGTTCTTCTCCTTCTCCCACTCACATTTTGCTTGGAATGATGGATAGGCCAAGTACTTCTACAAACCCACTCTTCATCGAGCAAGACGACGACATGTCATCATTCGTCACCAAGAGCCACCTCTTTGGTGCACAACGAGCGTTGCATCAAGAGGAACAAGCTATGACCGACCGCATCGACAACCTAGCCACCGACTTGTGACTCTCCGATCAACATACAAAGGACTAATTCGACAACAAGCTCGACGCTCACAAGCAAGAGAATGATGCAAGGATGGACGAGATCCGCGCCTTGTTGGTGAACCGTCCTCCTTCTACTTCTTCATACTCAAGACGAACCGCTCAAGTCGACACTCCGACAACACCTTCTCCGGCTCAAGTACACCGACAGCGAACACTCTTCGACGAGCCGCGCGTCAAGACCGTCATGCATCTGGCGATCCTCTACACGACAAGCATTCACAAGAGCAAGTCGACGAGCAAGTCCTTCGTCATCAACCTCACCAAGATCCTTTTGCACAAGCTCAAGAACAACAACGTCAACGTCGCCAGGAGGAAGAACGAGCGCGTCTACATCAAGAGGAACAAGATGCCGAGGCTCAATGTCTTCAACAACAACAACAACATGAAGCGCAAGCTCTTGAGGCCCAACGTGCCCTTCAAGAATCAAGTCGAGCCATTGCCAAGAGCAACCGCGATAGGCTCAACCAATAGGAAGCACTTCGAGAAGAAATTCAAGAGCGGAACTACCAACCAAGAGTGCAACACCAAGTTCCTCAAGCTCCTCCTCAAGCTCGACAAGCTCCTCCACAACCTCAAGTTCTACATGAGCAAGAAGACGATGGACTTCCTCCATGCCAAGAGAAACATGAGGATGGTTATCCTCCACGTCAAGGGCGTCATCATCACCATCGACCAAAACACAATGAAGAGCAACACTACGGAAAGCTAAAATTCACCATGCCCAAGTTCAATGGAAGCAATGATCCCGAATAGTACCTATCATGGGCATTGAAGGTCGACAAAATCTTTCGTTTGCACAACTTTGAGGAAGAGAAGAAGATCGCTATGGCATCACTTGAGTTCCATGACTATGTGCTCATATGGTGGGAACAAGTCCTTGAGCGCCGAGAAGCAAGCGGTGAACCACCAATCACCACTTGGGCTCAAATGACAGAAGTCATGCGAGCACATTTTGTGCCCACCTAATACAACCGCGATCTCTTCAAGAAGCTCCAACTCCTCAAGCAAGGAACAAAGAATGTTGAAGAATACTACAAGGAAATGGAGATAGCCATGATTCGAGCCATGTCACGGAAGATGATGAGCAAACTATGGCACGATTCTTTAATGGCCTCAATCATCCCATCAAGAAGATCGTCGACTTCCAACCCTACTCCAACCTCATTGATCTCGTGCATCAAGCTACCAAGGCAGAATGCCAAGTGCAAGATGACTACAAGTACGCCAAGTACTCATCCAAGACCTACGGCTTCTCCAACAACCAAGCTTCAATGACTCCTCCAACTTCTACCTCAACCAACCCATCTACAAGAAATGACAACAAGTCAAGTTACAAGAAAACTTCGACAAGCTCGAGTCGTCTTCCTCCTACTACAAGCAACTTCAAGCCGCGTGCTTCATCATCTACTCCGACCGATGAGACCGCCAAGACATGCTCCTTCAAGTGTTTCACTTGCGGGGGCCGAGGCCACAAGTCCTACGAATGCACAAACAAGCGCACCATGATCCTCAACGATGATGGAACCTATGACTCCATGAGTGACGAGGAGATGGAAGCCCTTGAGCAAGTGGCCATGCACCGGTGCGTGAACGAGGATGAAGATGCTCAAGTCTTTTGTGATGAGGATTAGAGCCCCGCTCTCGTTGTCTCCAAAGTTTTGACTCTTCAACATCAACAAGAAGAAGACGAACGATGCCACATCTTCCACACAAAGGTCGGCATCAATTGAAGGTCCGTCAAAGTCATCATCGACAGAGGTAGTTGCCACAACTTGGCTAGTGAAGAACTATGCTCCAAGTTTCAATTGGTCAAGATGAAGCACCCGCACCCATACAAGGTCCAATGGCTAAGTGACTCCGACACTATATGAGTTGACCATACGGTCCAAGTCTCTTCAAAATTGGTGCATATGAGGATACTTTGGAGTGTGATGTCGTCCCGATGTCCATTTTCCACCTCCTTTGTCACATCCCTAGCTTCTGGTAATGCTCTAGGCTAGCTTCATGTTTGCATCATGTTTAAATTTTGAAACTTGAACTGAGGAAAATTGGAAGCCTCAAAACCCTAAATAAAAGAAGGGCAAAAAAACCCTAAAAATCTCATTCATTGTTCCAAAATGCTCTTCTTAGATGTTTAATATTTTGGCAAGGGTTTTGATCCAAACCAAAAATATTGAACATTTTTAAGGATTTATTTTTGGGATTTTGGATTTAATTCATTAACTATTTGAATTTGAATTATATTCATATAATTAGAATATAATTTCAAATACCCCTGAAATATTTTATAAGCTTTTGGAAAAGTCCATCTAGTAATATAAAATATTCAGAGGAGTTTTTGGCATTGTTTGAATTATTTTTAAATTCAAAACAGTGGCAAAATAAATTAAATAAAACAAAACAGAGAAAAAAAAATAAAAAGAGCAGAAGCCTACCTAACTCACCTGCAGCCCACCTGGCGCCCACCAACCGGCCCAGCCGGCCCAGCCCATCTCCACTCCCTCCCCTGTCGTCTTCCTCCCTGCCAGGAGGACGGGCACGCGCCCGGCGCGCGCGGCCACGCGCCCCGGCCACCTCCTGCTTCCCGGCCACCTCCTGCTTCCCCCGGCCTCCCTAGCGACGCCACGACGAGGCCTCGTGTCCCGTCGCTCCTCTTCCTTCCCCGCTGCATCCCCTCTCTCTTCTACTCCCTCTCTCTCGCCCGGACCGAACGGAGCCGCCGCCACCGACGAGCTCCCTCGCGGCCACCGCCACCCCCTCTCCTCCCCGACGCGCTCCCGAGCTCCGCCGGTCCTCCCTCATCCTCCTCGTCGTCTCACGCGACCAGAAGACCCCCTGGATGCCCAGCAGCGCCGTCGCCGATGCCATCTTCGTTCCCTGCACCGACGGCCGCCGTCGACCGATTCGTCGTCATCAGGCCGTCCCCGAGGCCGCTGAGATCATCTATGACCCCGCCGTGAGCTCCTGATCATCCTCCCCCTCTCCGTTTTCTCTCTAGCATGCCGTAGCCGCCGCGCCTCTCTCCCCCGACAGCACGCCGCCGCACGAGCTCATCGTCGACGAGGCTCCGGTGGCCATTTGGTCCCATGCGTGCCTCCGTTGGGTTCGTGAGCTCTCGTAGAACGCGTAGGTGCTAACCGTGGACCCTCCCGTGCACGGTGTCGTTGTTTCCATCGACGCCCGAACTCCGGTCGCCGCCAAAGCTCGTCGCCGGCGAGATTCCAGCTGCCCCGTGACCACCCGTCTGGTCCATTAGATGCGCGAGTGCAAGAGCTCCTCCCCGGTGCGCTCAGCGCGCCAAACCATTGCCCCTAGCTCAAATCCGAGCCGCGCTGCCGTGCGGAATGGTCGCCGCCGGCGAAACTCCGGCAGGAGCTGACGTGGCTCCGTCATTAGGAGCTAACCCAGCTAATTAAACAACCCACAGCCACTGACAGTGGGCCCCACCCCTGGTCAAACCCCAGTCAGCGCTGGGTTTGACCGGGATTAGCTCCTGTGTCACTGACGTGTGGACCCCACACGTCAGGTTTGACCCGAGCCAGCCCAGTTGACCCTGCTGACGTCACAGTGACGTGGTGCTGACGCCATAATTCATTTCTGGATTTATTATTATTCAGGAAATTCCAGAAAATGGCTAAAACTTCTAAAATTCATAGAAATTCAACCGTAACTCCAAATTAAATAATTTATATATGAAAAATTATCAGAAAAATTCAAGGAATCCATCTGTACCATTTTCATGCATGTTAGAACAACTTATAGCTGCTTTTTAGCACAAATCAATTAAAGGGCATTTAAATAATCACATATGGAGTTTGAATTTGAATCTTGTATTCAAACCAACTTCATTTAATCTGTTGCTAGTTGCATTAGCCCAAAACACATTCATATTGCCATGTCATAGCATGCATCATATTGTGCATTGCATTGATTGTGTTCTTTTTGTTTGCCGGTATTTGTCCCCTCTCGATAGACGTGATACCGATGATGTGATCGTTGACACTGATGAAGACTCAATGTTATCTTCAGAAGTGCCAGGCAAGCAAAACCCCCTTGTTCATTCCGATACAATCCTACTCTCTCGCTCCTGCTCTCTTTTACTGCATTAGGACAACACCGATTCATCTGTTACTTGCTGCGGTAGCTGAACCCCCTTTATCCTTTGCATGACCTGTCATTGCCACAGTAAATAGATGAAACCCACTAGCATGAGTAGGAGTTGTTTGAGCCCTGATGTGCCTACTCATTCATGCTTGTTTGTCATGCCTGCTACTGCTTAGAGTTGAGTCAGGTCTGATTCATCGAGGATGAATCAGAGGTGTGTGAACATGTCCTACTATGTGTGAGCTAAGTGTGTGAACACGATTTGGTAAAAGGTGTCGGTGAGAGGCCATGTAGGAGTACATGGTGGGTTGTCTCATTGAAGCCGTCCTTAGGAACTGAGTTCTGTGATTGTGATCCATGATTCAGCTACTACCATGCATTGGGCCCTGAAATATGACCCCGCTCGACTTCTTATTCACCCTTGTCCTCTGTCCAGGAGTTGCAAGTAGTTTCTGGTGTTTGTAGTATGCTGGAGGCCGTGGACAGCGCTGACCGTAGGGGTGGGCTGTGATGCGGTAGGCACGTGGCTGGGTAAACCGGGCACCCGTTTGGTGTCACGGAACCCTGTTCACATCGTTTGGGGCTGTGAGCGAAACTCCGGCCGGATCTCCTCATGGATGGAACCCGAATAGGCGATAAACCTGGACTAGAGACTTGAGTGTTTAGGTAGGTCATGGTCTACACCCACGTCGGCTTTCGCTTGAAGTCTGCCGAGCACATGTCGTGTGCAGACGCTAAGTGGTGGAAACATGTATGAAGAAGTACACCCCGGCAGGGTTAACATCATCTATTCGAATAGCCGTGTCCACGGAAAAGGACTTCTGGGTTTCTTATATCAGTTCATAGACAAGTGAAAGTGGATACTCTAAAATACGCAAGATAAGTGTGAGTGCTATGGATGGCGTTCTCGTAGGGAGACGGGAGCGGATCCATAGTGGTGTATTGATATGGTGAATATGTGGACTCGTGTGCGCCACCTCAAAAGAGTCGCTTGCAGTCATAGTTTAGGATAGCCACCGAGTCAAAGCTGGCTTGCTGCAGTTAAACCCCACCATCCCCTTTGTTGATAATGGTGCATATGTAGTTAGTTCTGAGGTAAGTCTTGCTGGGTACATTTGTACTCACGTTTGCCTATTTTATGTTTTGCAGAGAGATTTCGGTCTCGCTAGTAGTACCGCGTGGACTTCGATGTTTAGCTTGTTACCTCAGCTACGATCTTGTGCCTCGGCAGGATCTGATAGATAGTCAGGCTTCTCAGCCTTTTTCATTTATAGATGTCTGTACCCAGACATGATAGCTTCCGCTTGTGCTTTGTTTTGTATGCTCTGAATGTTGGGTCGTGAGACCCCTGTTTGTAATATCTCGCTCCTCGGAGCCTATTGAATAAATTACTTGAGTCGTAGAGTCATGTTGTGATGCCATGTTGTGTTTGCACATATCGAGCATATTGTGTGTATGTTATTGAAATGCTTGGTATGTGTGGGATATGACTATCTAGTTGTTTATCTTTAGTAGCCTCTCTTATCGGGAAATGTCTCCTAGTGTTTCCACCGAGCCATGGTAGCTTGCTACTGCTCCGGAACACTTAGGCTGGCCGGCATGTGTCCTTCTTCGTTCCTGTGTCTGTCCCTTCGGGGAAATGTCACACGATGAATACCGGAGTCCTGTTAGCCCGCTACAGCCCGGTTCACCGGAGTCCTGCTAGCCCAGTGCTACAGCCTGGATTCACTCGCTGATGACCGACACGTTCGATGCTGGGTCATGGATGCCTGTCCCTGTAAGTCTGTGCCACTTTGGGTTTACGACTAGCCATGTCAGCCCCGGGCTCCTTATCATATGGATGCTAGCGACACTGTCATATACGTGTGCCAAAAGGCGCAAACGGTCCCGGGCTAAGGTAAGGCGACACCCGTGGGAATACCGTGCGTGAGGCCGCAAAGTGATATGAGGTGTTACATGCTAGATCGATGTGGCATTGAGTCGGGGTCCTGACAGCGTTGGTATCAGAGCTTGACTGCCTGTAGGATTACCAAGCCAAACTGGTCGAAGTTGAGTCTAGAAATTCTTTAGTTATATAAGGGAATTGATTGTGGGATGGAACATAAGGCTCTTTTTACTCCTTATACTTTATGCCCTTCTGATCTGAGTCATCTTATCTTTCCTACGGGGTTAAGAAACTAGGCTTTCTCTTCTTTCTATCAGGATCACGTATTACTAGTCCGTAGACTTATAAGATTGTTCGATTTAAGCTTGAGTCCAGTTCCTACTACTTCTGTATGTTAACTGATGATCTCGAAACCTTGATTTTGTGCTTCTGAGTGGTTATGCCACCATTTTTTTGTGATTGTCTCAAATCTTTTCTGAGCATTTACAGTCGTTATGCTGTCCGAGTCATCCCAGGTTTCCAAAGAGTATGACGCATTTGCAAAATCCTTTTCCTCTGGTTTCAATGTCTTTTAGGCCAGGTTAATCACACAAATTAGTGAGTTGAGGTACTTTATTGTCTCGACATATATGTTGGAATAATTATTATGACCCTAGGTGTTTTAGGGAGTCACCTAGTAATCTAGAAACGTTTTGTGTTCCCAGTGTGAAGATTCTGGCCTTTATTATCGAAAGCATCCTGTGATGCCATTTAGTTAGTAGGCATTCTATTCCTGGGTTTTGAACCCGAGATTCACTCTACTTACTTCATGTTGATAGTGTTGCTAGTTCCTTTAGGATATTAGTAACTTTGCGATAGTCCTCGAGGTTCATGGTATATCCTTCTTCCAATTACCATGAACCATTCTTGGCAGGAGTTCTTCTGAACCAAAAGATGACAACAAGAGTGCTCTTGATGAGTTCTCCATTATATATTGTGGCTCTGCCAGTTCTACCTTTCCGCATGGATTGCCCGGAAGAAATATGTTGAATTCGTTCGACATGCCAAACCATGCATCCACAACTCAGAAAATCGTGTGTTCCTTTGAGTTGTCCCTCTTTAGTTGTCTTCTGACCCTCGTCTATCAATTGATAGTCAAGATTATGTGTGCATTCGTTCATCGATGCCTATTACTCTTGTGGTCCGTCAAGCCATTCCATTCAGAATGACTAAGAGAAACAAACTCCAGTACCTCTTCCATATCCAGGATTGGGTCAAAGAAGTTGTGCTCCGCAGATCAAATTGCTAATCCAGCTTTTGTTCTGTTCTACCTTGGAGTATTACCATCTTTATATCGGAATTGTTATAGGAATTGCACACCATCCTATGAACTCTTGGTACAGTGATACTTCTTGCCATCATTAGTCATTCCTCGGTCTTCGTGTTGATGCAACCGGAATACCGACAAATGAATTGTGATGTGTGAAATCAATACGCCTAGCAACCTCGTTGCTGGGTAGTTAAAGGACAATAATTTCATTCTTAGTCTGTTGGTTATTGAATCATCATTCTAAGATTGATCGTGCTACCTAGTCCATTCTCCTGGTTCACTCCTCGATCGATGAGTTAGGATTATTTCAAATCCTTGCTCTATTGATCATATCGTCTTGCCCTGAAAAGCAAGATTGTTCTCGAGCTTAGTAACATACCGGTGGTTCGTGATTTTCTGAATATCTTCTCAGAAGTATTACCAGATTGTCACCTGACCGCTATGTTGAGTTCGTGATCAAGTTGGTTTATTCCTGTAAACCACCCCTTCTCCAAAAATCCGTGTTGGATACCCTGAGCTAGTTGGATAAGCTAAACAACAACTTGGAGAGTTGGAAGATAAAAGTTTGTCCGACTTAGTTCATGTTAAGGGATATCTTTTTGTTTGTGTGTGTGTGTTGAAGAAAGATGATATCTTCATCAATTGGTCCTTGTGAACAATTGTTGGATCTATTATCTTACCCAAACCTTTGATTGAGTATGGGCTATCATCCAATCAGAACAGAACCAACGATATTCGTAATGTTGTCTTATTCGTGGTTGATCCCTCGAGCATACACCATTACATCTTTGGCCTGACCAATGCTATCACTTGTTCACTTAACTATGGAATTCCTTTTAAAAGGAAACCCAGATGAATTGTTGTTGAGCCCATTGACAACATCCTTATCTCCTCCATGATTTTGTTGGACATTAAGCTAGTGTTGGAAACTTTTGAAAGCATTTTCTTCATGCTAGCTCATGAAGTATTTGTTTGATGAAAGGAGTGACTTCCTCTTATACACGTGCATTTGGTGAAAGTTGCCGCCGTGAATTTGAGAAAGTTAGTTTTGCTTCCTCTGGAATCATCCCAAGTCAGTCATGCATACGTGCGAAGTATTCTGTGGTCTGGAGATTTGCAACCTCCATTCTATATGTATATCCTAGCACACCAAGCCACTGATTGAGTTGTTCAAAGATAAAGGAGTCTGTCCAAGGTGAACTCTTTGGACTTCCACGCGTGGAGACTTTGATGTCATTAATGATGGTTCCCCCTCCTGAACTCGGTAGTGTTTTATTATAAGACTACTTTGTGGTCATGCTTGTCTTGGACAACATGTTCACATGTTTGTAGCAGAACCAGCTCATGTTTTGGAGCTTGCTATCGTAGTTCATCTCCCGAGAATCCCGCAACGTCATCTCGTCGATTTGTGTTGCAAACTTTCATTTTTCTTCATAGACTCGATGAGTCTGGAATATCGACAGGCATCCATGACCCAGCATCGAACGTGTCGGTCATCAGCGAGTGAATCCAGGCTGTAGCACTGGGCTAGCAGGACTCCGGTGAACCGGGCTGTAGCGGGCTAACAGGACTCCGGTATTCATTGCGTGACATTTCCCCGAAGGGACAGACACAGGAACGAAGAAGGACACATGCCGGCCAGCCTAAGTGTTCCGGAGCAATAGCAAGCTACCATGGCTCGGTGGAAACACTAGGAGACATTTCCCCGTAAGAGAGGCTACTAAAGATAAACAACTAGATGGTCAGATCCCACACATACCAAGCATTTCAATAACATACACACAATATGCTCGATATGTGCAAATACAACATGGCATCACAACATGACTCTACGACTCAAGTAATTTATTCAATAGGCTCCGAGGAGTGAGATATTACAAACATGGGTCTCATGACCCAACAATTAGAGCATACAAATCAAAGCACAAGCGGAAGCTATCATGTCTGGGTACAGACATCTATAACTGAAAAAGGCTGAGAAGCCTGACTATCTACCAAATCCTGCCGGGGCACAAGACCGTAGCTGAGGTAACAAGCTAAACGTCGAAGTCCACGTGGAACTACTAGTGAGACCGAAGTCTCTCTGCAAAAACATAAAATAGGCAAACGTGAGTACAAATGTACCCAGCAAGACTTACATCAGAACTAACTACATATGCATCATTATCAACAAGGGGATGGTGGGGTTTAACTGCAGCAGGCCAGCTTTGACTCGGTGGCTATCCTAAACTACAACTGCAAGTAACTCTTTGAGGTGGCGCACACGAGTCCACATATTCACCATATCAATACACCACTATGGATCCGCTCCCGTCTCCCTACGAGAACGCCATCCATAGCACTCACGCTTATCTTGCGCATTTTAAAGTATCCACTTTCACTTGTCTATGAACTGATATAAGCAACCCAGAAGTCCTTTACCGCGGACACGGCTATTCGAATAGATGATGTTAACCCTGCAGGGGTGTACTTCTTCATACATGTTTCCACCACTTAGCGTCTGCACACGACATGTGCTCGGCAGACTTCAAGCGAAAGCCGACGTGGGTGTAGACCACGACCTACCTAAACACCTAAGTCTCTAGTCCAGGTTTATCGCCTATTCGGGTTCCATCCATGAGGAGATCCGGCCAGAGTTTCGCTCACGGCCCCAAACGATGTGAACAGGGTTCCATGACACCAAACGGGTGCCCGGTTTACCCGGCCACGTGCCTACCGCATCACAGCCCACCCCTACGGTCAGCGCTGTCCACGGCCTCCAGCATACTACAAACACCAGAAACTACTTGCAACTCCTGGACAGAGGACAAGGGTGAATAAGAAGTCGAGCGGGGTCATATTTCAGGGCCCAATGCATGGTAGTAGCTGAATAATGGATCACAAACACAGAACTCAGTTCCTAAGGACGGCTTCAATGAGACAACCCACCATGTACTCCTACATGGCCTCTCACCGACACCTTTTACCAAATCGTGTTCACACACTTAGCTCACACATAGTAGGACATGTTCACACACCTCTGATTCATCCTCGATGAATCAGACCTGACTCAACTCTAAGCAGTAGCAGGCATGACAAACAAGCATGAATGAGTAGGCACATCAGGGCTCAAACAACTCCTACTCATGCTAGTGGGTTTCATCTATTTACTGTGGCAATGACAGGTCATGCAAAGGATAAAGGGGGTTCAGCTACCGCAGCAAGTAACAGATGAATCGGTGTTTTCCTAATGCAGTAAAAGAGAGCAGGAGCGAGAGAGTAGGATTGTATCGGAATGAACAAGGGGGTTTTGCTTGCCTGACACTTCTGAAGATAACATTGAGTCTTCATCAGTGTCAACGATCACATCATCGGTATCACGTCTATCGAGAGGGGACAAATACCGGCAAACAAAAAGAACACAATCAATGCAATGCACAATATGATGCATGCTATGACATGGCAATATGAATGTGTTTTGGGCTAATGCAACTAGCAACAGATTAAATGAAGTTGGTTTGAATACAAGATTCAAATTCAAACTCCATATGTGATTATTTAAATGCCCTTTAATTGATTTGTGCTAAACAGAAGCTATAAGTTGTTCTAACATGCATGAAAATGGTACAGATGGATTCCTTGAATTTTTCTGATAATTTTTCATATATAAATTATTTAATTTGGAGTTACGGTTGAATTTCTATGAATTTTAGAAGTTTTATGCATTTTCTGGAATATCCTGACACCAACCAGATCTGAATCTCAGGCAGATATGATGATTTGGAACATTTCCCAAGAACTATAGTATTGGTCCCTCGATAACCGGTAAAGTGAATGTCGTGGCCAACACACCCAGCCGGAAGACCTATTATTGTAGTATCTTGACTAAGGAAGTTGGCCACCTCCCCATAGGGATTTCGTAGGATTTACCTCCGTAGTTATTCCTTATGGATTCCTGTGCTCCCGAAGTCCGACCTTTTTACTTGATGTTCTAGATATCAAACCATATCTATGAATGGGTTACACTAGCACATCAAGGAGAACATTAGAAGCGGAGTGCTAAATGTCTCTCGGTCGATCATCCAGATTTTGCCTCCTTGGCCTCGCTAAGGTGAAATCTGAGAAAGTGTTATCCTCCTTTGCATCTGCATCGCCCATCGCTATTCATCATGGTAGTATGTTGTGTTGTCAGCTCCCTTGACACGGATGTTGATAAAATCTTGATGATTATGGGAATGCTCAAGTTCTTGAGAGCACGCACAAGCGCTACGTGTTATCATCGGCACTAACTGGGATTCCTCTCAGTTTCCTCGGCAATGCTATGACCTTTTTAAACAGTGAATTCACTCTCTATTGTTAGGTTCTTCCCCAGTTACCAGAATCATTCCCAGCATTTGCATTTTGTTCCCAGCTTGCACCGCCAATGTGCCATTCTACCACGGGTCTCTTCCATTTCCGGTGGTAAGCAAATTCATCCATTACGTTGTCTTCAACAAGGTAATCCACATCATCCAAGTCCGAGTATGCCATTCTACCGACCCCCTCCAAATGATCGGTCGAGAATTGCCTTAGGTTGGTTTAAAGAGTCTCAATGATCTCTGAATCAAAGGTAATTCTTTTTGCCACTTAAGGGGATATTTCTATGAGTCATCTTCCCTAAGGTGCATCGTTATGGTATTATGGAAACTCAACTCCTCGCTACGTTGACAACCGTTCACCACCCTCTTAGGTGTGGAATTGTGGTCTACCTAGTGAACCTTCGTCATCTGCTTCACTCCATTCCTATGGATGTGTGCTTCGCCTCTCAGCTCGAGAGATGTTGCTATGTCTCATTCCGTGAGTTAATCCTGAGTTGTTCGACCTTCGAGAAGAACCATTCTTTTAGGGTCTTTCCTTTCCTCTCGTTGTCATGTTAGCTGGAGTTCTCAGAGCAAGACTTCGAGACAATGATGGTGAATGAATCAACGTTCAATTGAAGTGCACCCTGGATCGTGAAGATTATACTAGTTTGCGTTTCCCCTTCATCCTACCCTACGCTTGAATCTCGAGACGAGATTCTTGTTTAGTCGGAGTGAGTTGTCACATCCCTAGCTTCTGGTAATGCTCTAGGCTAGCTTCATGTTTGCATCATGTTTAAATTTTGAAACTTGAACTGAGGAAAATTGGAAGCCTCAAAACCCTAAATAAAAGAAGGGCAAAAAAACCCTAAAAATCTCATTCATTGTTCCAAAATGCTCTTCTTAGATGTTTAATATTTTGGCAAGGGTTTTGATCCAAACCAAAAATATTGAACATTTTTAAGGATTTATTTTTGGGACTTTGGATTTAATTCATTAACTATTTGAATTTGAATTATATTCATATAATTAGAATATAATTTCAAATACCCCTGAAATATTTTATAAGCTTTTGGAAAAGTCCATCTAGCAATATAAAATATTCAGAGGAGTTTTTGGCATTGTTTGAATTATTTTTAAATTCAAAACAGTGGCAAAATAAATTAAATAAAACAAAACAGAGAAAAAATAAATAAAAAGAGCAGAAGCCTACCTAACTCACCTGCAGCCCACCTGGCGCCCACCAACCGGCCCAGCCGGCCAAGCCCATCTCCACTCCCTCCCCTGTTGTCTTCCTCCCTGCCAGGAGGACGGGCACGCGCCCAGCGCGCGCGGCCACGCGCCCCGGCCACCTCCTGCTTCCCGGCCACCTCCTGCTTCCCCCGGCCTCCCTAGCGACGCCACGATGAGGCCTCGTGTCCCCTCGCTCCTCTTCCTTCCCCGCTGCATCCCCTCTCTCCTCTGCTCCCTCTCTCTCGCCCGGACCGAACGGAGCCGCCGCCACCGACGAGCTCCCTCGCGGCCACCGCCACCCCCTCTCCTCCCCGACGCGCTCCCGAGCTCCGCCGGTCCTCCCTCATCCTCCTCGTCGTCTCACGCGACCAGAAGACCCCCTGGATGCCCAGCAGCGCCGTCGCCGACGCCATCTTCGTTCCCTGCACCGACGGCCGCCGTCGACCGATTCGTCGTCATCAGGCCGTCCCCGAGGCCGCTGAGATCATCTACGACCCCGCCGTGAGCTCCTGATCATCCTCCCCCTCTCCGTTTTCTCTCTAGCATGCCGTAGCCGCCGCGCCTCTCTCCCCCGACAGCACGCCGCCGCACGAGCTCATCGTCGACGAGGCTCCGGTGGCCATTTGGTCCCGTGCGTGCCTCCGTTGGGTTCGTGAGCTCTCGTAGAACGCGTAGGTGCTAACCGTGGACCCTCCCGTGCACGGCGTCGTCGTTTCCATCGACGCCCGAACTCCGGTCGCCGCCAAAGCTCGTCGCCGGCGAGATTCCGGCTGCCCCGTGACCACCCGTCTGGTCCATTAGATGCGCGAGTGCAAGAGCTCCTCCCCGGTGCGCTCAGCGCGCCAAACCATTGCCCTTAGCTCAAATCCGAGCCGCGCCGCCGTGCGGAATGGTCGCCGCCGGCGAAACTCCGGCAGGAGCTGACGTGGCTCCGTCATTAGGAGCTAACCCAGCTAATTAAACAACCCACAGCCACTGACAGTGGGCCCCACCCCTAGTCAAACCCCAGTCAGCGCTGGGTTTGACCGGGATTAGCTCCTGTGTCACTGACGTGTGGACCCCACACGTCAGGTTTGACCCGAGCCAGCCCAGTTGACCCTGCTGACGTCACAGTGACGTGGTGCTGACGCCATAATTCATTTCTGGATTTATTATTATTCAGGAAATTCCAGAAAATGGCTAAAACTTCTAAAATTCATAGAAATTCAACCGTAACTCCAAATTAAATAATTTATATATGAAAAATTATCAGAAAAATTCAAGGAATCCATCTGTACCATTTTCATGCATGTTAGAACAACTTATAGCTGCTGTTTAGCACAAATCAATTAAAGGGCATTTAAATAATCACATATGGAGTTTGAATTTGAATCTTGTATTCAAACCAACTTCATTTAATCTGTTGCTAGTTGCATTAGCCCAAAACACATTCATATTGCCATGTCATAGCATGCATCATATTGTGCATTGCATTGATTTTGTTCTTTTTGTTTGCCGGTATTTGTCCCCTCTCGATAGACGTGATACCGATGATGTGATCGTTGACACTGATGAAGACTCAATGTTATCTTCAGAAGTGCCAGGCAAGCAAAACCCCCTTGTTCATTCCGATACAATCCTACTCTCTCGCTCCTGCTCTCTTTTACTGCATTAGGACAACACCGATTCATCTGTTACTTGCTGCGGTAGCTGAACCCCCTTTATCCTTTGCATGACCTGTCATTGCCACAGTAAATAGATGAAACCCACTAGCATGAGTAGGAGTTGTTTGAGCCCTGATGTGCCTACTCATTCATGCTTGTTTGTCATGCCTGCTACTGCTTAGAGTTGAGTCAGGTCTGATTCATCGAGGATGAATCAGAGGTGTGTGAACATGTCCTACTATGTGTGAGCTAAGTGTGTGAACACGATTTGGTAAAAGGTGTCGGTGAGAGGCCATGTAGGAGTACATGGTGGGTTGTCTCATTGAAGCCGTCCTTAGGAACTGAGTTCTGTGTTTGTGATCCATGATTCAGCTACTACCATGCATTGGGCCCTGAAATATGACCCCGCTCGACTTCTTATTCACCCTTGTCCTCTGTCCAGGAGTTGCAAGTAGTTTCTGGTGTTTGTAGTATGCTGGAGGCCGTGGACAGCGCTGACCGTAGGGGTGGGTTGTGATGCGGTAGGCACGTGGCCGGGTAAACCGGGCACCCGTTTGGTGTCACGGAACCCTGTTCACATCGTTTGGGGCTGTGAGCGAAACTCCGGCCGGATCTCCTCATGGATGGAACCCGAATAGGCGATAAATCTGGACTAGAGACTTGAGTGTTTAGGTAGGTCGTGGTCTACACCCACGTCGGCTTTCGCTTGAAGTCTGCCGAGCACATGTCGTGTGCAGACGCTAAGTGGTGGAAACATGTATGAAGAAGTACACCCCTGCAGGGTTAACATCATCTATTCGAATAGCCGTGTCCACGGAAAAGGACTTCTGGGTTGCTTATATCAGTTCATAGACAAGTGAAAGTGGATACTCTAAAATACGCAAGATAAGTGTGAGTGCTATGGATGGCGTTCTCGTAGGGAGACGGGAGCGGATCCATAATGGTGTATTGATATGGTGAATATGTGGACTCGTGTGCGCCACCTCAAAAGAGTCACTTGCAGTCGTAGTTTAGGATAGCCACCGAGTCAAAGCTGGCTTGCTGCAATTAAACCCCACCATCCCCTTTGTTGATAATGGTGCATATGTAGTTAGTTCTGATGTAAGTCTTGCTGGGTACATTTGTACTCACGTTTGCCTATTTTATGTTTTGCAGAGAGATTTCGGTCTCGCTAGTAGTACCGCGTGGACTTCGATGTTTAGCTTGTTACCTCAGCTATGATCTTGTGCCTCGGCAGGATCTGATAGATAGTCAGGCTTCTCAGCCTTTTTCATTTATAGATGTCTGTACCCAGACATGATAGCTTCCGCTTGTGCTTTGTTTTGTATGCTCTGAATGTTGGGTCGTGAGACCCCTGTTTGTAATATCTCGCTCCTCGGAGCCTTTTGAATAAATTAGTTGAGTCGTAGAGTCATGTTGTGATGCCATGTTGTGTTTGCACATATCGAGCATATTGTGTGTATGTTATTGAAATGCTTGGTATGTGTGGGATCTGACTATCTAGTTGTTTATCTTTAGTAGCCTCTCTTATCGGGAAATGTCTCCTAGTGTTTCCACCGAGCCATGGTAGCTTGCTACTGCTCCGGAACACTTAGGCTGGCCGGCATGTGTCCTTCTTCGTTCCTGTGTCTGTCCCTTCGGGGAAATGTCACGCGATGAATACCGGAGTCCTATTAGCCCGCTACAGCCCGGTTCACCGGAGTCCTGCTAGCCCAGTGCTACAGCCTGGATTCACTCGCTGATGACCGACACGTTCGATGCTGGGTCATGGATGCCTGTCCCTGTAAGTCTGTGCCACTTTGGGTTTACGACTAGCCATGTCAGCCCCGGGCTCCTTATCATATGGATGCTAGCGACACTGTCATATACGTGTGCCAAAAGGCGCAAACGGTCCCGGGCTAAGGTAAGGCGACACCCGTGGGAATACCGTGCGTGAGGCCGCAAAGTGATATGAGGTGTTACATGCTAGATCGATGTGGCATTGAGTCGGGGTCCAACCCCGAAGAAACTAAGGAGATCCAACGACAAGTACAACAACTAATCGACAACGGTCATGGAAATCTTGCGACTCCATGGAGTACCAAAGACAATCGTCTCCGGCCGCGACGTCAAGTTCTTGAGTTACTTTTGGAAGACGCTATGCGCCAAGCTCGGAATCAAGCTCTTGTTCTCATTTGCATACCATCCTCAAACCGACGGCCAAACAGAGGTGACGAACCATATGCTTTCCACTCTACTTCGCGTGTTGATCAAGAAGGACATCAAGGAGTGGGAGGCATGTCTACCCATCGCCGAGCACACCTAAAACTGTGCAAGACATTTGACGACCAATAAGTCCCCTTTCGAGGTCGTCTACGGCTTCAACCCGTTGTCCCCATTGGACATTCTACCTCTTCCTCTACGAGAGCGCACCAACATGGATGCGAGTGCATGGGCAAGCTACATCAATAAGATGCATGAGGATAAAAGGGACACCATTGAACGCCAAGTACAACGACTAGTGACCAAGCTCAACATCAACAAGCAACCCATGATAGTCAACATTGGAGATCTCGTGTGGCTACATGTTCACAAGGACCGCTTCCCCAACGAATGCAAGTCCAAACTTCTACCTCGAGCAGATGGACCCTTCAAGGTGCTAGCACGCTACAACAACAACTCTTACAAGATCGACTTACCAAGCGACAAGTACAATGTGAGCGACATCTTCAACATCAAAGACCTCTCGCCTTAACATGGTGATGAAGATTTCGATCCGAGGTCGGATCTTTCCCAAGGGGAGGAGATGATGCGGAGCATCCCATGATCATCCCCATGGACGCATCTACATCTCCTACAACGCCACTTGGACCTATGACTCGAGCACATGCAAGAGCTCTCGAAACCGAGGTGACATCACTCCTCTCACAACTCCCTTTCGATTCACACGAGACATGGATATTACCTCAAACGGAGACGCTTTGCATACTCAGGTACCAATGAGTTAGCCATTGAGAAGCTAGGAAGCAAGGAGAACCGGAAGCGGAAGACATGCGTGAAGACGAAGAGGAAAAGCGCCAAGTCCTAGGCTGGCCAGACAATCTGGACAGTGCCCGGACGATCCGGACCCCGGTCCGGACGATCTAGCTAATTCGCCCCGAAGACACCCAAAGCTCATCCCTAAAGCCGGATCATCGGACGTCGACCCAGGTCAGCCGGACACCGCCCGGACATCCGGACCCCCAGCTGCACATCTGGACCTGCACCACCACCGCCTGCGTCACCAGCTCATTCGGGCCTCCTCCCGGATCATCCGGCTAGAGCCCGGATCATCCGGCTCCTCACCCGGATCATCTGGACCCCGCCTGCGTGAGCGAGTTGGGCTGAGCTCATGTACCCCTTCTCCCCTAGCTTATAAATAGGACTCCTCCTCCTCACTTGGAGACTTAGCATTGGTTTAGCTCATTTGAGATAGAGCATTGCTCATCCGTACTGGATCTACTCCTCATGAGGGACCGCACCTCTTCAGAGAAGATCCACCCGGATTCAAGACCTCCATTCGGAGAAGACAATCAAGACCTCCTCACAGAGAAGAACGGCCACCTTTGTATCGTCCCTTGTTGACTTTGGATCTCATGTTACTTTGTGCCTCGATGATCTAGCACATGTGTGATCATATTCGTGTTGGTTGAGTGTTTCTCTTGTTTCCCCCTGTGATTTTCCCTCGTGTTCTTCCGCGTGTTCTTCATGTTCGTCGTAGGATCCTCTCCAAACGTGAAAGATCGGGCCCATAGGGTCCTGCCCTACATCGGGTTTTATGGTCATTAGAATGCTTTGGTAAATTTTCAGACAAAATGAAGGATGATAAAATATACTTGCTTCACAATCTAAAAATATTGACAGAAACAAAGATTTGATCCTGTGCTCACATAGATGATTGGATTAGGCTTAAATTTGGAGGAGGGGATTAATATGAGTATATGAAGGAGTGTGCAATATTTCAACTCATTTGGATACTCCTAGCTACTACTTCCTTCACAATGGCTTCTGTCTGACAGAAACTTTGAAAAATTGCTGAGGAAGATTGGATAGGCAAATGAAGTTTAATTTTGGCATGAGGCAATGATTTGGATGTAGAAGCATGCCCAAAAAGTTTGGGAGCAACTAGGAAAATATAAACGACACTTCCTTCACAAAGTGCCATTCATGACATAATAGAAAAGGGAATATTGGAGGATTATTTTTGAACTGGCCAAGGACAAGTTTGGGCATATTTGAGCAATATATGACCCAAATGAATTATGAGAATTATTTAGGAATTTTTGGATGGACAAAAATATAGGTTGCTTCACAACCTAGGGCAAATGAGGTTATTCCATTAATAGAAAAAGGAATATTCCCCAAGAAAAATAATTATGGGGGTTGGGCTAGGAAGGAAATGGCATGATCTTGGGATGATTTGGAGAATGACGAGTCACTTGCGAGAGGAAATGATGATGAGCTCCCAAGTTTCAAGGTCATAGAACCACTCCAAAAAGAAAAACATGGCAAAAACCAAATAAATCAAAGGGAAAAGAAAAGGGACAAAAACCAGGCTGTTACAATCAGGTATCTGATGGATAAAGATATAAGAAACACACTCATTGAGCTCTGTGATTTCTTCAACCAACTATGGCAGAAAGTTGATCCTGAAGAGTTGGATCATATGCAAGATGATATTGCAAGAATATTGTCCAACCTAGAGATGTTTTTCCCACTGTCATTCTTTGATGTCATGGTCCATCTCACTGTGCACCTTGTCGATGAGATAAAGTATTGTGATCCTGTGTTTCTTCGCAACATGTATCCCTTCGAGCGGTTCATGGGAATACTGAAGCGCTTTTGTCGGAACTAAAACCATCCAGATGCAAGCATCCTACAAGGTTATACCGCGGAGGTGGTGGTTGAGTTTTGCACCAAATACATGAAGCAAAGACCTATAGGTTTGCCCCTCTCTCACCATGAGGGAAGGATGAAAGGTAAGCCGGTCCTTGCTGGCATGCAAATGGCCGCACCCGGAGAATTGGTAGAGAAATCCCATTTGACGGTACTGCTTAACAACCCAGTTCTCAGCGCTTATGCCAAAGAACACTTGGTGGAGATACGCCAAAGCTTCTGACCAATGGTGCCTTCATCAGATGTTGAGATGAAGGAGCACACTAAGAACTACGCCGAATGGCTGAAGAATCGTTTGGCACAAGGATCCATCGATGACATTGCTACATGGTTGGCACAAAAGCCATCACCTATGGTGTTGACGTACCAAGCATATGACATAAATGGATACACGTTCTACACTGAGGAACATGATGAGAAGACCTCATATCAGAATAGCTCTGTTCGAATAGAATGCATGACTGTAGATGAAGCTAATAAAAGGGTATACTATGCAACCATCAAAGAGATTTTGGAGCTTGACTATGTGAAAGTTAAGGTGGCATTATTGAGGTGCGCATGGATTCCTCTTGGTCATGTAAAGGTTGATGATTATAGGAAGACCTGTGTTAACAGGACAACGATGGCATATCACGCGGACTCATTCATTCTTGCCAGCAATGATACCCAGATTTTCTATGCGGAAGACCCCTTGCATAAGAACTGCCATGTAGTGATGCATGGGAAGAGGAGGGTACTGGGTGTCGAGGGTGTTGACGATGAGGACGAGTACGATGAATTTGCTAAGTTGCCAACCAAGGGATCACAGACCCATGTAACAGAGAAGTGTAAAATCATCAGAAAACCCAAGTTCATTCGGGGTCAACATAATGATCCTAGTTCCCCCATGTACATGGGAATGAAGCCGAAGGACTAGTCTTTATGCCTACCCTGCAACTTAATTCGTTTAATTTAGAACTGTCGCGTGTACTGAATTTGTGAGTTATGATCTGTTTTCTATTGATGTAAGAACCATTAATATGTTGACCTTGATATGTTGTCAGCTCACGCAATGAATATGAACTTTCTAATAATATTAATATTAATATTAATATTATTAATATTATTATTATTATTATTATTATCATAGAGCTAGCACACTCAATTGATCTCACTACAGTATGTGTGAACAAAAATATGCAATCTGGTTTGCGAGTAGCACACAGTTCGTTCATGAAAGTCGTGTGCCGACCAAACCCCACGCGCGATCTGAGTCGTGATTTTTGATTGGCCAGAACACAAACCCCACAGATCATGGTCAACACCATTGGACGCTCCCAAATTGAACGACGATCCTCATCCTTTTTGATAGCAAATGCAGTTCCGGTTGTAATTTTATTTTTATGCACAAAATGCACGTTAAACTCAAAAAATGTCTTAAATATAGCTAAGATACCTGAAATGCGCCAGAAAATTAAACATGTGGTATAATGGTGATTGCGTATCGTGGAAAATTTTATGAGGCCAAATGATGAAGTCACCGGCCACTGGAGTTTGAATTGACATGTCTCCTTTTGGAAACCATGATCCTTGATGTGAGATGCTCCGGTTTGGAAGGAGCGGTCATCAAAACTTGTGCCAAACTTTACCAATTTTTTTCCACGAGGTCGTGAGAGCACGCCACAGGCACACTTCAATTTTGATGATGTCTGGAATCCATCTGAATTTCATGTAATTAAAATACCAACTAGGCCTACGCCAGTGGCTGCACCTCGCAGCCGAAATGTTTGAAACTTCTCCCCGCTTCTTGGACAAACGGATGAAAACTCGCAAAGCGACGCACAAATGATTTGTACACCTTCTTTCCTAAGGGTGGCCATAGTGGGGGTATCATAGCCGATATCATGCACTCGGTAATAGAAAATATGATGATGTTGCAAGGAATTAAAGAAGGGAGAGTGGGTTAGAGTAACATAGGTAGATACCATAACATAATAAATGCTATACTACTTTGTGTCATGCATGGCCGTAAATACAGTCATCTATGATACTACTCTATTATACTATGCACTATGGAGGTACATAGTATCATACACTAGTATCATATGCATGATACTAGTATATGATACTCCCCACTATAAGGCTGCCCATAGTGGTGGTATCATAGCCGGTATCATGCACTCGGAAATAGAAAGTATGCTGACGTGGAAAAGAATTAAAGAAGATAGAGAGGGTTAGAGTAACATATAGGTAGATACCATATCATGTTAAATGCGATGCTAATTTGTGTCATGCATGGCAATAAATATGATCATCTATGATACTACTCTATTATACTATGCACTATAATTAAAGGTAGTATCATACACTAGTATCATATATATGCATGATACTAGTATATGATACTCTCCAATATGAGTAGCCTAAGTATAGCCTAACTAAACATCCACACATGTAGTTGTAGTACGGTTTTTGACTTTATATGCACTAAATGCAATGTAAGTGCAAGGAATGACTTAAACATAGCAGACGAGACCTGAAATGGGCCAGAAAATCAAACCAAGGGTATATCCGCAATTGTTTACCATGATTTTTTTCGAGGCGGAATGATGTAGTAACTGATGATTTGGAGTTCGGAGTGTCGCGTCTGCTTTTGGAAACTATGATCCTTCTTGGGAGATGCTCCGGTATGCAAGGTGCGAGCACCAAAACTTGTGCCAAACTTTACCAATTTTTTTCCATGCGCTCGTGAGAGCACGCCACAATGACACAATGATTTTTGTTATTTCCCGGACTATATATGCATTTACTGAAATTAAAATACAAACAAGGCCTACGCCTCTGGCCGCACCCTGCGACCGAACTGTTTGAAGTATTTTCTCATTTCTCGGACAATGAATGAAAACTCGCAAAGCGACACACAGATGATCTTGCTAACACCCACGTGTAGTTGTGACTATATATATATATATTTATATATATATATATATATATATATATCTGTGTGTGTGTGTGTGCGTGTGTGTGTAAAAATGACTCAAATATAGCAAACGAGATATCTTTTTTGTGCATATTCGAAGTTTGAGATTGCTAGCCAGGCCTGCCGCTTGGTAAAATGCACCGGAAAATCGAACCATAGAGTACAATCATGATTTCTTAACATGGAAAAAAGTTGGAGGTGAAACAATGAACTCATGTTTTCATTCAAACGAAAATATGTTGTAAGTTAATGTAAATGTTTTAAAATAGCACACGGTTCACTCGCGAAAGCCGTGTGCCCACTAAACCGTGGTCAATGCCCCTACCACGCGCGCGATCTGAGTCATGTGTTCTGATTGGCCAGAATCCAAACCCCACAGATCGTACGTCTACACCGTTGGATTCTCCTTGATCGAACAACGATCCTCATCCCTTTCGACAACACATGCAGTTTTGGTTGTGATTTTATTTATATCCACAAATTGCACGTTAAATTCAAAAAATGTCTTAAATATAACAAACGATACATGAAATGCGTTAGAAAATCAAACCTGTGGTACAATGGTGATTGCGTACCATGGGAATTTTTATGAGGCCAAACGATTAAGTCACCGGCCACTGGAGTTTGAATTGACATGTCTCCTTTTGGAAACCATGGTCCTTCATGTGAGATGCTCCGGTTTGGAAGCAGCGATCATCAAAACTTGTGCCAAACTTTACCAATTTTTTCCCCGGGGTCGTGAGAGCATGCCACGGGCACACACCAATTTTGATGATGTCTGGACTCCATTTGAATTCCTGTAATTAAAATACCAACTAGGCCTACACCGGTGGCCGCACCTCGCGGTCGAAATGTTTGAAACTTCTCCTCATTTCTCGACAATGGATGAAAACTCGCAAAGTGACACACAAATTATTTGTACACCTTCTTTGCTAACTAACACCCAAATGTAGTTGTAGAACAATTTTGAATTTATATGCACTAAATGAAAGGTAAGTGCAAAAAAATGACCTAAAAATAGCAGACGAGACCTGAAATGGGCCAGAAAATCAAACCTAGGGTATATACGTGATTGTTTACCGTGAAAAAAATTCGAGGCAGAACGATGTAGTCACTGACGATTGGAGTCCAAAGTGCCGCCTCTCCTTTTGGAAACTATGGTCCTTCTTGTGAGATGCTCCGATTTGGAAGGTGTGAGCATCAAAACTTATGCCAACTTTACCAAAAAAATTCAATGGGATCCTGAGAGCACGCCACTATGACACACTGATTTTCATTATTTCCAGACTCTATATGCATTTCCTATAATTAGAATATCAACAAGGCTTACGCCTCTGGCCGCACCCTACGACCGAACTGCTTGAACTTTTTTCCCATTTCTCGAACAATGAATGTAAACTCCTAAAGCGACACACAAATGATCTTGCTAGCTAGCACCCACATGTAGTTGAGACTATAGCAAATGACTCAAATATAGCAAACGATACCTCAAATGCACGAGAAAATCGAACCATAGGGTACAATGGTGATTTCTTACCATGGAAAACAATTTGGAGGCGAAACGATGAACTACTGTTTTCATTCAAATGAAAATATGCTATTAGTTCAAGTAAATGTTTTCGAGTAGCACACAGTTCTCTCATGAAAGCCATGTGCCTACCAAACCATGGCCGATGCCCCCCTTCCTGAGCGCGCGATCTGAGTCATGCGTTCTGATTGGCCAGAACCCAAACCCCATGGATCGTACGTCTACATTGTTGGATGCTCCCAGATTGAATGACAATCCTCATCCCTTTTGGCAGCAAATGCAGTCTGGCTAGGATTTGATTTATATGCCAAAATGCACGGTAAATGCCAAAAAATCTCTTAAATATAGGACACGAGACCTGAAATGCTCCACCAAATCAAACCCGTGGTATAATGGTGATTTCTTAACGTGGGAAAAATTTAGAGGCAAAAAGATGAACTCACATCAACGTTTCAAAATTAGTACGTCGTCATTTCAAACGAAATTATTCTCTTTGTGCACACGAGCGCTTAGAGGCAACCGGTTTGCATAGGCCTTTCCACGTGGCAACAGGGGATATCTTTCACACTCAACAAAGAAGAGAGGCTTAGCATGAAAAAAGCTAGGAGTGAAATGAAGCAAAATGAATTGTATGAAAGGTTGAGGAAGGACATGTATCCCGCTATTCAAAAGGATATTGAGGAGTCAATGATGATGCAGAAGACTCTAACACTGACAGATAGCCAGCAGATGGGAGGGGAGGCGGGCATGGAGGATGCTGCTTATTGCGCGACAACACCACATAAGAGTAGCTGTGCATCAGCTGACCCAAGCGACACTGAGAAAGCAGCTGCTCATGATGATGATATATCTGATCTATCTGGAATGAAAGACGGACTGAAGGGCATGCTTACACATTATGAAGGTACATCAAAATGTGCAACAACCTCGGTTTGCCCACCATTCTTGGAAGAGGGCCTCTTTGTTGGACAATGTGCCATTGAAGCCGGGCTGTGTGAAGTGCTACATGACTAAAGCAAAGCCTGGATTCAATGAATTTTCCCCGAAGAATGTCCTAGGAGACTTTGATGAGCAAAGGACATTGGGAGAAACACTGTTACATCACATCCAGTGGCCACAAAAGGAAATAGAGTTCATCAATGAGATCCTTGAAGCCCTAATACGTCTCCGTCGTATCTATAATTTTTGATTGTTCGACGCCAATATTATTCAACTTTTATATACTTTTGGCAACTTTTTATACTATTTTTTGGGACTAACATATTGATCCAGTGCCCAGTGCCAGTTCCTATCTGTTGCATGTTTTTTGTTTCGCAGAAACCCAATATAAAATGGAGTCCAAACGGGATAAAAACGGATGGAGATTTTTTTGGAATATTTATGATTTTCTGGAAGTAAAATCAACGCGAAACGGTGTCCAGGGTGGCCACGAGACAGGGGGGCACGCCCTCCCCCCTGGGCGCGGCCTGGGCTCTCGTGGGCCACCCGTAAGGCAGTTGATGCTCTTCTTTTGGCACAAGAAAGCTAATTTTATGAGAAAGATCTGGGCGAAATATTTACCCTAATCGGAGATACGGATCTCCGGATATTTAAGAAACGGTGAAGGGGTAGAATCTGAGAACGCAGAAACAGAGAGATAGATCCAATCTCGGAGGGGCTCTCGCCCATCCCACTCCATGGGAGCCAAGGACCAGAGGGGAAACCCTTCTCCCATCTAGGGAGGAGGTCAAGGAAGAAGAAGAAGAAGGGGGGCTCTCTCCCCCTTGCTTTCGGTGGCGCCAGAACGCCACCGGGGGCCATCATCATCACCGCGATCTTCACCAACACCGCCGTCATCTTCACCAACATCTCCATCACCTTCCTCCTTCTATATTCAGCGGTCCACTCTCCTGCAACCCACTGTACCCTCTACTTGAACATGGTGCTTTATGCTTCATATTATTTTCCAATGATGTGTTGCCATCCTATGATGTCTGAGTAGATTTTCGTTGTCCTATCGGTGATTGATGAATTGCTATGATTGGTTTGAGTTGCATGTTTTATTATTGGTAGTGTCCTATTGTGACCTCCATGTCACGCAAGAGTGAGGGATTCCCGCTATAGGGTTTGCAATATGTTTATGATTTGCTTATGGTGGGTCGCGTGAGTGACTGAAACACAAACCCGAGTAAGTAGGTTGTTTGCGTATGGGATAAAAGGGGACTTGATGCTTTAATGCTATGGTTGGGTTTTACCTTAATGAATCTTTAGTAGTTGCGGATGCTTGCTAGAGTTCCAATCATAAGTGCATAGAATTCCAAGTAAGGGATGATATGTTAGCTTATGCCTCTCCCTCAAATAGAATTGCAATAGTGATTATCGGTCTAGTAACGTAGTCAGTTGCTTAGGGACAATTCCACAACTCCTACCACCACTTTTCCACACTCGTTATATTTACTTTATTGCATCTTTATCTAAACAGCCCCTAGTTTATATTTACGCGTTCTTTATTATCTTGCAAACCTATCCTATCACTCCTACAAAGTTCTTCTAGTTTCATACTTGTTCTAGATAAAGCGAACGTCAAGCGTGCGTAGAGTCGTATCAGTGGCCGATAGGACTTGAGAGAGTATTTGTTCTACCTTTAGCTCCTCGTTGGGTTCGGCACTCTTACTTATCGAAAGAGGATACAACTATCCCGTATACTTGCAGGTCATCAAGACCTTTTTCTGGCGCCGTCGCCGGGGAGTCATAGCGTGGGGTGAATATTCTCGTGTGTGCTTGTTTGCTTTATCACTAAGTAATTTTTATTTGTTGTTCTAAGTTGTTCTCTATCTTTAGTTATGGATATGGAATGCAAAATACCAAAAAAATTAGCTGTACTTGCTACTCATGAGGATGGGGTAACTCCTAAAGCCCTCGATTCTCATTATGCGAGAGATATTATATACTACTTTGATAATCCTGAGAAAACCCCATTCAACTTTATAATGGGAGACACGTTGGATCAACGTGAATACTTTAGGGATTATCGCTCGACACAAAAAGGGAAACTATTATGGGATCAATTTATTATGTTGCATTGGTATGCCTGGGCTCTATGCTTGAGATATGATATTCCTTGTTGCTCTAGGATGGAGGCTCCACACCTTCCCTTTTCATGCAAATTTAATGATAATGAAACCTTAGCTTCTTATGCTAATGGTATATATGATTACTATGATGTGGAACAAATAGAAGAATTTGTTGCTTTTAAGGCTGCTTATGAAATTGAATCTTTGTTTGAAAAGTATGAAGCTTTAGATGATGATGTTTATAGGCCTGAAAATCTTGCTATACTTAGATATTGCTATGCAAATTATGAATACAATTACTATATTAATGCATTTATGAAGAAATTCTCCGCTGTCCAAGAAGAGATTAATATTTTGCAGGAAGCTATGGAAGAAGAAATGATGAAACTGTGAGCTCATTGGATGAAAAAGATGATGAGGAGAGCGAAGAACAAAAGGAGGAAGAGTGGATTAGCTACCCGTGCCCACCTTCTAATGAGAGTAACCCTCCAACTCATACATTGTTTAATTCCCCTTCGTGCGTACCGAAGGATGATTGCTATGATCCCCTGAATTTGTCTGAAATATCCCTTTTTGATGATGCTTTCTATGCTTGTGGCCAAGATGCCAATATGAATTATGCTTATGGAATTGTTGCTATTGCACCCACGCATGATAGTCCTATTATCTTTTTGAATTCAACAAACTACACTATATCAGAGAAGTTTGTGCTTACTAAGGATTATATTGATGGGTTGCGTTTTACTACTTTACATGATGATTTTAATAGATATAATATGCATGTGCTTGCTGCTCCTACTTGCAATTATTATGAGAGATGAACTACATCTCCTCCTCTTTATGTTTCCAACATGATGAAATTGCAAGAAACTGCTTATACTATGCATTGGCCTTTACTATGTGTGCATGAATTGTTCATTTATGACATGCCGATGCATAGGAAGAGAGTTAGACTTCGTTGTTGCATGATATATGTTACTTCGTGCTCACTACTAAATTACAAATCATTGTTAATTAAAATTGGCTTTGATATACCTTGGGATCCGGTGGATTCATTACTTGAGCACTAAATGCCTGGCTTAATGGCTTTAAAGAAAGCGCTGCCAGGGAGACAACCCGGAAGTTTTATAGAGTCATTTATTTCTGTTGAGTGCTTTCATATAGTATAAAAACACAAAAATAAAGAGGGGAACTCAAAAACTTTTCAAAAAGGAAAGTGAAAGTGAGAAAGACAAGCATTGTTGAAGTGGGAGCTAGCCTTGAACTTTGTTCATGCTCACGGAAACTTTGTGAATATTGATTACAGAAACTTTTCGACAAAAATAATTATCCCCTCGTATATTTCCATTGTATTATAAAAATAATGTGCCAAGGTTTGCCTTTAGGATGTTTACAATGCTTGTTGGTTTGTACGGTGCAGGACAGAAACTTTGGCTGTACTGCGTGATTTTACCTTTTTAACTGGAACGTAAATTGGTTCTGATTCCTTTCGAACTGTCTTGCTATGCAACTTGTTTATTTTTCCTAATTTTGGTAGAATTTTTGGGGTAATAGAAGTATGGTGGATGTTCAGATTGCTATAGACTGTTCTGTTTTTGACAGATTCTGTTTTTGGATGCATAGTTTGCTTGTTTTGATGAATCTATAAATTTATATCAGTGGATTAAGCCATGAAAAAGTTATATTACAGTAGACACAATGCAAAAACAAAATTTTAATTGGTTTGCAACAGTACTTATAGTGGTGATTTGCTTTATTATACTAACGGATCTTACCGAGTTTTCTGTTGAAGTTTTGTGTGGATGTAGTGTCTAATCGAGGATGTCTCGATATGAGGAAAAGGAAGAGAGGCAAGAGCTCAATCTTGGGGATGCCCGAGGCACCCCAAGTAAATATTCAGGGAGACTCAAGCATCTAAGCTTGGGGATGCCCCGGAAGGCATCCCCTCTTTCTTCAGCAAGTATCGGTATGTTTTCGAATTCGTTTCGTTCATGCATTATGTGCAAGTCTCGGAGCATCTTTTGCATTTAGTTTTCATTTTTATTTTATGCACCATGCTGGTATGCGATAGTCCTTGGTTTATTTATAGAATGCTCATTGCACTTCACTTAAATCTTTTGAGTATGGCTTTATAGAGAGCTTCATGTGCTTCACTTATATCATTTGAAGTTTGGATTGCCTGTTTCTCTTTATATAGAAAACCGCCATTTGTAGAATGCTCTTTTGCTTCACTTATATTTGTTAGAGAGTGGGCATATCTTTTTTTAGAAAGAAATAAACTCTCTTGCTTCACTTATATCTATTTAGAGAGATGGCAGGAATTGGTCATTCACATGGTTAGTCATAAAATCCTACATAAAACTTGTAGATCACTGAATATGATATGTTTGATTCCTTGCAATAGTTTTGCGATATAAAGATGGTGATATGTCAGGACCCCGACTCGATGTCACATTGATCTAGCTGGTAACACCTCATATCACTTTGCGGCCTCACGCACGGTATCCCCACGGGTGTCGCCTTACCTTTGCCCGGGACCGTTTGCGCCTTTTGGCTCACGTATATGATAGTGTCGCTAGCATCCATATGATAAGGAGCTCGGGCTGACATGACTAGTCGTAAACCCAAAGTGGCACAGACTTACAGGGACAGGCATCCATGACCCAGCTTCGAACGTGTCGGTCATCAGCAAGTGGGTCCGGGCTGTAGCACTGGGCTAGCAGGACTCCAGTAAACCGGGCTGTAGCGGACTAACAGGACTCCGGTACTCAATGTGTCACATTTCCCCGAAGGGACAGACACAGGAACGAAGAAGGACACATGCCGGCCAGCCTAAGTGTTCGAGAGCAGTAGCAAGCTACCATGGCTCGGCGGTAACACTAGGAGACATTTCCCGGTAAGAGAGGCTACTAAAGATAAACAACTAGATAGTCAGATCCCACACATACCAAGCATTTCAATCATACACACAATATGCTCGATATGTGCAAATACAACGAAGCATCACAACATGACTCTACGACACAAGTACTTTATTTAAGGCTCAGGGAGCCATACATAACATACACAAAGGTACGGGTCTCACGACCCAGCATTCAAGTCATACAGTCATACAAACCAGCAGCGGAAGTAACTTGTCTGAGTACAGACAACTAGTAAAATAAAAGAGGCTTGGAAAGCCTAGCTATACTACGTGGTCCTTCACAAGCTCAGGATCACCACCTGGGCCTTTAGCCTACTCGTTGATGTCAACGTCTACGTAGAACCCATCAGAAGGGGTTGCAGCGTCGTCTGTAAAAATGTAAATTATAGCAACATGAGTACAAAGGTACCCAGCAAGACTTACATCAGATCCTACATACATGCATATTATCAAGAAGGGTTGGTGGAGTTATTGCAGCAAGCCAGCTTTGACTCTTGGCTAGGCTAACCTACGAGACTCCAACTTGAAATGGTTTTGCGTACACGAGTCCACTACTCACCACTTCAATACACTACCGAGGATCCGCCTCCGTCTTCCTACGGAAGAGCCATCCTCGGCACTCACACTTATCTTGAGGCTTTTAGTAGTTTCCATTTATTTGTCTATGAACTGTATAGGCAACCAAGTAGTCCTTTACCGCGGACGCAGCTATTTGAATAGATCATGATAACCCTGCAGGGGTGTACTTCTTCATACATGTTTCCACCACTTAGCGTCTGCACACGACATGTGCTCGGCAGACTTCAAGCGAAAGCCGACGTGGGTGTAGACCACGACCTACCTAAACACTTAAGTCTCTAGTCCAGGTTTATCGCCTATCCAGGTTCCATCCGCAGGGAGTCCGGCCGAGGTTTCCCATACGGCCCCGAATGATGTGAACAGGGTTCCCGAGATACCTAACGGGTATTCGGTACACCGTGCCACGTACCTACCGCATCACAGCCCACCCCTACGGTCAGCGCTGTCCACGGCCTCCAGTAGGCTACAAACACCAGAAACTACTTGCAACTCTTGGACAGAGAGCTAGAGTGATTAAGATGTCGAGCGGGGTCATATTTCAGGGCCCAATGCATGGTAGTAGCTGTATCTCAAATCACACATACAGATCTCAGTGCTTAGGGTCGGCTTCAATGAAACAACCCACCATGTACTCCTACATGGCCTCTCATCGATACCTTTACCAAATCGTGTTCACCACACCACTCTCATTACCGACATAATCATTTCACTCTAGCCATCACCCAGATGAACCAGACCTGACACGACTCTAAGCATAGCAGGCATAGCAAGGTAGGAACAACACATACATATGGCTCAATCAACTCCTACACATGCTAGTGGGTTTCATCTAGTTACTGTGGCAATGACAGGTCATGCAGAGGAAATGGGTTCAACTACCGTAGCACACAGCAGTTTGAAACGCGTTGTCTTAATGCAGTAAAAGAGAGCAGGAGCGAGAACATGGGATTGTATCGATATGATCAAATGGTTGGTTGCTTGCCTGATGGTTCGATGCACTGATACAGTTCTTCGTTAGGGTAATCACGATACTCCTCGGAGACAGAACCTGTCGCAAGGGACACCGATACACAACCATCACCAAACAATGTGCAACAATATGATGCATGCATGAAACATGGCAATATGAGTGTGTTGGGCTAATGCAACTGAAACCAGAAGGGTTTGAACCAATTTGAATCAAAGATTCAAATTTCAAACTCAAACATGGCCTTTTAAAGTGCTTTTCCTTGTTCTGCATTAAACATCAAGTTAACTTGTTTAGTCATGCATGAAAATAGTACAGATGGATAGATTGGATTTTTCTGATCATTTTTCATATATAATTTGTCTGATTTGGAGTTACAGAATAAAAGTTATGAATTTTTGAAGTTTAAATTATATTCTGGAATTTCCTATATTAGAATAATTCCAGAAAATCATTATTGCGTCAGCCTGACGTCAGTGTGACGTCAGCAGGTCAACGGAACACGTCAGGGTCAAACCTGACAGTGGGTCCCGCATGTCAGGGTGATTAATTTAATTAAAGTTTAATTAAAACTAAACCTGTTTAATTAACAGGGCTGGGCCCCACCTGTCATTGACTCAGGGGAGTCAACCAGGGCCCACCGGTGGTCAAAGTCAATGCCAACGGCGCCGGCGTTTAGCCGCCGGCGAGCCCGACGCGGCGGCGGGAGTGGTTTTGGCCATTTCGGCCACCAAATGGGTCGCGGAGACCACCGGAGTGGAGCTGAGGACAAGCCGCAGCTCTTGGTGGAGTCCGTTGGGGTCGGGGGTGGCCGGAGTTGGCGCCGGCGACGACTTTGGCGGCCACCGGGGTTCGGCCGAAGATGAACTTGGCGCTAGAGGGGTCGGTGAGGCTCAGGGAGTGGCTAGCTAGGTGCTGCGGGACTCGGTGAGTAAGATGGACACCAGCTTGTGGCCGGAGGGTGGCCGGAAGCACGTCGGCGACGAGATCCGCGGCAGTGCGGGCGTGTGATCCTCATGCGGTGGCTACACGGCTCGGGAATGAGAGAGGGAGGGTCGGAGGAGTAGCTAGGCTCACAGCGCTCCCGTAGAGGCCACCGGCGGGGTCGGGGACGAGCTGAGGCGGCGACGTCGTTGAAGGGGATCTCCGACGACGGCGAGCTCGGGCGAGGTCGGTGCGGTGGTCTCGGGCCGCACGAGCGCACGGGGCTCGGCTAGCTCGATGAAGTGGACGGCGGCGGAGCTCCTGGACCCGGTGGCACGGCGTGGGGTGGACGGAGGGCGTGGCTACGGCGAGGGGGTGGCGGCGATGGCGTCGGCCATGGCTGGAGCGTGCGAGGGGGAGGAGCTGGAGAGGAGAGGGGGTGTCTGGGGGGTTCGGGGGAGAGAGGGAGGCCGATTCACGGCGTTAGCCGGGCGAGGGAGGCGGCGAGGCGGCGAGCAGGTGCGTGGCACCCATGCGGTGCTCGCCGTCGAGCACCTGCCTGCCTGCCTGGCTGGCAAGCAGCTCGCTGGCGCGGTGCTGGGCTGGGCCGGCAGGTGGGCCGGGTGCTGGGCGCCAGGTAAGCTTTTCCCATTTTCTTTCTGTTTTCTGTTTTTTTAATATTTCTGCAACTTTGTTGAATTAAATAAAATACTTAGGCAACTCCTAAAATCACCAAACTACTCCTGGTCCATAGTTGGATTATTTCCAACATGAAACATTTTAGTTTGGAGATATTTGAGCATTTAAATATTTTATATAATTTTAAATGCCCAAATTCAAATATTTATGATTTAATTCAAAAACCCTAAGCTGGCCTAGAAAAATGTGCACCACTTTTGGCAGAGGTTCTGAACCAAGACAAAAATAATGGGCATTTTAGAAGGGCATTTCAGGTTCATTGAAAATTATTTTTTTAGTAACCCTAGTTGGTTTCAGAGGGGGCTGGGGGTTCTGTCATCCCCATTTCAGGTTTCTGATGAAAGAGTAAACATGATGCAACACTCTAATGCATGGTAACTAGGATGTGACAACTCACCCCCACTCAAAAGAATCTCGTCCCGAGATTTGGGTTCCTCCGGAAGAAGGCGGGATACTCGAGTCGAAGACGATCCTCCCTTTCCCAAGTTGCTTCATCCTCAGAATGGTGCGACCATTGTACTTTGAGAAACTTGATATTATGACGTCGAGTGGTACGCTCGGCCTGATCAAGGATACGAATGGGGTACTCTCGATATGTAAGATTATCTTGGAGATCAAGCGTTTCGTGGTCCACTCCACGGATAGGATCCGAGAAGCAATGCTTGAGTTGAGAAACGTGGAAGACATCGTGGACTCTGGAGAGGTGCGGAGGTAGTTCCAATTGGTAGGCAACTTCTCCTTGTTTGGCGAGAATGTGAAAAGGTCCAATGTAACGAGGAGCCAATTTTCCTTTGATACCGAAACGATGGGTTCCCTTCAGTGGGGTAACCCGAAGGTAAGCCTTCTCGTCAACCTCGAAAGTCATAGCCTTATGTTTTCGGTCATATTGACTCTTTTGACGGGATTGGGCTGTTTTCAACTTTTCACGAACGATGCGAACTTGCTCTTCTGCTTCATGAATCATATCCGGGCCAAAGAATTGTCTTTCCCCGGTCTCTGACCAATTAAGGGGTGTTCGACACCGTCGTCCATAGAGAACTTCAAAAGGGGCTTTACCCAAGCTAGATTGATAGCTGTTGTTGTAAGCGAATTCGGCAAATGGAAGGCACTTCTCCCAATCCATTCCGAATGAGATAACAGAGGCTCGAAGCATGTCTTCTAGAATCTGGTTGACGCGTTCCACTTGACCACTCGACTGAGGGTGGAAAGCGGTGCTAAAGGAGAGACGGGTTCCCATAGCATTTTGGAAACTTTCCCAAAATCGAGAGGTGAAAAGACTTCCTCGATCCGAGTTAATTTCCAAAGGAACACCATGGAGAGACACTATTCGGGAGATGTATAAGTCTGCCAGCTGACTAGCGGTTATACTCTCACGAACAGGTAGGAAATGGGCTACTTTGGAAAGACGATCGACAACGACGAAGATAGCATTATTCCCTCTCTTGGTCCTGGGAAAACCGGTAATGAAATCCATACCAATTTTATCCCATTTCCATTCAGGAATAGCTAGGGGTTGAAGGGTGCCAGCAGGCCGTTGATGCTCTGCTTTTACACGATGACAGACGTCGCAATTAGCAATATACTGAGCAATTTCTCTCTTCATCCTGGTCCACCAGAACCTCTGGCGTAGGTCCTGATACATCTTGGTACTACCCGGATGAATGGTGAGAGGAGATTCATGAGCCTCCTTAAGGATCAACTGCCATAGATGCTGGTTCTTGGGAACCACTAAACGGTTCTCAAAGTACACAGCACCATGATCATTTATGGAGAAACAACTAGCACCTCCGCTAGCAATGTTCTCCTTGATCTTAGCTATTCCCTTATCTCGCTTCTGGGCAGCGATGATTTGATCCGTAAGAGTAGGTTTCGCCACCAAGGTGGAAAGAAATCCTTGAGGAACAATGTGAAGGTTAAGCTTCCGAAATTCCTCATGGAGAAGCGGTTGACTTTGTTGTAACATCAGGTTGTTACAACAAGATTTACGACTTAGTGCATCAGCCATGATGTTGGCTTTCCCTGGGGTGTAAGTTATTCCTAAGTCGAAATCTGTGATCAACTCAACCCAACGTCTTTGCCTGAGATTCAAATCCGGTTGGGTGAAAATGTACTTCAGACTTTGGTGATCGGTGAATATTTTGCAACGGTTACCGAGGAGGTAATGTCGCCAGGTCTTAAGTGCATAGACTACGGCTGCAAGCTCTAGATCATGAGTAGGATAATTCTCCTCATGTGGGTGCAATTGCCGTGAGGCGTAAGCAATTACGTGTCGATCTTGCATGAGGATGCAACCTAGTCCTTGTCGCGAGGCGTCGCAGTAGATAACAAAGTCCTTGGAGAAGTCTGGTGGTACCAGTACGGGAGCAGAAATCAGGCGTCTTTTCAGTTCCTGAAAGCTGTGCTCACATTGTGGAGTCCATTCGAACTTCTTATCTTTCTTGAGGAGTTCGGTTAGAGGTTTGGAAACTTTGGAGAAGTTCTCGACAAAGCGACGACAATAGCTCGCTAAGCCCAGAAAACTCCGAACTTGCTTGACCGATTCAGGTGGAGTCCAATTAAGGACAGCTTGAACTCGCTCAGGGTTAACAGCAATACCTTTACCAGATATTACATGACCCAGATAGGTCACTTCTGACAACCAAAATTCACATTTGGAAAACTTGGCATAAAGGCGATGCTCTCGAAGTTTCTGCAACACTAGCCTTAGATGTTCGGCATGTTCTTCCTCGTTCTTAGAGTAGATGAGTATATCATCGAGATAAACTACGACGAATTTATCCAGATACTCCATGAAGATTGAGTTCATTAACCGAGAAAAGGTGGCTGGAGCGTTGGTTAATCCGAAGGACATGACGGTGTACTCGTATTGGCCATAATGAGTAACAAAGGCCATTTTAGGGATGTCCCCGTTTCTGATTTTGATTTGATGGTAGCCCAACCTCAAATCCATCTTGGAGAAGACTGAGGATCCAGCGAGCTGATCATACAGGTCGTTGATCCTGGGGAGCGGATATTTGTTCTTGATTGTGACCAAATTGACAGGTCGGTAATCTACAACCATCCGGTCCGTACCATCCTTCTTCTTGACGAATAGGACGGGGCAAGCCCACGGAGATGAACTAGGTCGGATGAAACCCTTTTTCAAGGACTCATCGAGTTGTTTCTTAAGCTCGGCTAGTTCTAGTGGTGCCATCTTATAGGGTCTTCTAGCAATTGGAATGGTTCCTGGAATGAGGTCTATTACGAACTCAACATCCCTGTCAGGTGGAACACCTGGCAATTCCTCTGGAAAGACATCCGGGAAGTCACGGACTACCGGAACGTCCTCAAGGTCTGGCAAAGGGCTGGCGTTAAGAGAATATAACTGTCGCTTGGCTATTCGGGTCAAGACATTGACTATCTTCCCCGAAGGATGGGTGAGTTGAACAGTCCTAGAGAAGCAATCAATTTTGGCTTGATGAGCTGACATCCAGTCCATACCCAAAATGATATTAATATCTGAAGATTTAAGGGCTATCAAAGATGCGAGGAAAACTAGTCTGTCGACTTGGATTTCATTTCCATGGCTTACTCTAGAAGTTTGCCATTTGGATCCCGGAGTTTGAATTACCATAGAGATTGGCATGTCACAGAATGCGATGTTATGCAAACGAGCATAATTTTCGGATACAAAAGAATGAGAGGCTCCTGTATCGAAAAGAACAGATGCCGGGTGGCAATTAACAAGAAGCGTACCAAGAACGACGTTGGGATCCTCTTGAGCTTCCTCGGCTGAGATACAGTTGACATGGCCACGTGTAGCGGTGGCCGGCTTGGCGTGGAACACTTTTCCTGTCGGCTTGCCACGGCCAACAGCTTTAGCAGACTGGTTGGGGTTGGTCTGGGGACACTCACGCATATAGTGGCCAGATTCCCCACACTTGAAACAGGTCACGGAACTGGTACGTGGAGGAGCATTGTTGGTTGGACCCCCATAGGGCTTGGCTGGAGCAGACTGTTGAACAGGGCGAGGCGCCTGGAAAGATGGCCTCGGTGTGAACCTGGGTGGCAGGGCGGTGTTGGGCACCCACACGCGGCGCTTCTGAGGACCAGCACCGGATGAGGAACCCATGTCACGGCCATGCTTGCGTGTTGCGTCATAATCAGTCTGACCAGTTTCAGCACTGATGGCTTTGTTAACAAGTTTCTGAAAAGATGTGCACTCATGCAGACGGAGGTCGCGGCGAAGCTCAGGACTAAGTCCCTTACGGAACCTTGCTTGCTTCTTGGCATCAGTAGAAACTTCCTCAGTTGCATATCGTGCGAGGTTACCAAACTCCCTGCTGTAAGCATCCACAGAGAGTCGGCCTTGGGTGAAATTGCAGAATTCCTCACGTTTGCGGTCCATGAGACCCTCCGGAATGTGATGTTCACGGAAAGCCTCACTGAATTCAGCCCAAGTAGTGACATGGCCCGCTGGGCGCATAGCTCCATAATTCTCCCACCATAGACTAGCGGGGCCTTCAAGATGATATGCAGCAAAGGTGACCTTGTCAGCCTCAGCTACTAGCGCGGAACGCAGCTTGTGAGAGATACTGCGAAGCCAGTCATCAGCGTCGAGAGGCTCGACGGAGTGGTGGAACGTGGGTGGATGTAATTTGATAAAATCACTGAGTGACACCACGTTAGTCCTCTGATGGTGTGCTGTGTTCTGTTCAATACGCTCCAACAAACGGTTGGTCTCCTGCTTGTTTCTCTCAGCTTCCATCATAACCTCGGCTAGGGAAGGAGGATGAGGCAGATTTGCATTCCTGACTTCACTGCCTTCGGCCTGCTCTTGAGGAGCAGGGTTTGTGCGCGTGTTGACCATCCTAGGTAAAACAAGACAATGATTTAGTCAGAATGATAAAATTCCGACATAGGATACAGAATGTAAGGAATAACTCAAAATGCAAGATGATCATCCGTATGACAAGGTAGATACAGAAACTGCTTCTTTATTCCATCGTCATACACACCATACAGGGTTTAGTACAAGACCAACAGCGTACTATTACGGTGAAAAGAGGATTACATCTCATCGGAGGCATTCCAAGCTCCTATACATTATTTTTCTACACCTCCGGAAAGATTACAAACTAGGTCATATCCCACGAGTCACGCGGGACGATAGACGACACAGCTAGAGCGAACTAGTGATACTACCACTAACTCAGACCGATCCGTAGTAGTCCTCGTAGAAGTCACCTCCATAGCCTGGAAGCTCAACATGATCATCCGGAAACAGACGATCTCGCGGAGCTTGTGGACCATAGGGGCTAGGATGAGGTCTTGGACCAACAGACGGTGGCCTGCGGGGACCGCGAGGTGGGGTGATGCCTCCTACATCACGCCAACCCATCACGTCTGGCAGAGCAGATCTCACAGGATAGAGATCGCACATATCCGAATATCCAGCTTGCACCGCCGGTGCAAACCGAGTCAATGTGGCCCAGTGGTCAGCACGGGTATTGAAGAGCTCTAACCTCAAGGCCCGATTTTCACGGTCCTTATCCTCGAGCATCTCAGCAGTGGTGCGAGTCCGTGAATCCTCCTGAGTGGGGTCAGCATAGATAGCCTGGAGATACCCTTGTGCTCCCGGAAGTGATCCTGGCATATACCGGAAATCAGAGTCCCGGAATAGACCAGATCTGACCCGCATAATGGTCATCATAGAGTAGGCGGCATCCTGCACAGCCATCTCAATAGTAACCCTGAGTCCATAGGAGCAGTGAAGGGGCTCGGTGGACCCAGGATAAGATGGAAATATCCTGACAGTGCAAAGATACTGGCTTTGATTAAAGTCTCGGAATTGCTCTTCGACCATGTACTCAGGATACCAACGGTATCCGGCCTCAGTCATTACCCTGACCAACATGGCAGTATGGCCGGGTACATCTAGGCATCGGGTCAGGCGAACCACTTGATTGAGGTCGCGAGTGGCCATCTGAAAGCACAATCATAATGCAAAGGCATTAGAATTTCTAGCAAAATTTCGGCAGCATAACAGCTGTAAATGCTCAAGAAGGATTTTGAGACATTTGACAAAGGATTTCATACACACTCAACATCATCATATCAAAGTTCTGAAACCATCCTAACAACATAACGTGGTAGAAGAACTGAACTAGGCTTGTATCCATCAAACCTGTAAGGTACTACTGATTAGTAACACGTGAACCTGATAGAGAGAATAGATCCTAATTCCTTAACCCCCGGTGGAAGAATAGACTGACTCAGATCAGAATGTCATAAGATAAAGGAGTAAAAAGAGCCTTACGTTCCAACCCACAAACAATTCCCCTACATATAACTAGAGAATTTCTAGACTCAACATCGACCAGTTTGGCTTGGAGAACCTACAGGCAGTCCGACTCTGATGCCAACGCTGTCAGGACCCCGACTCGATGTCACATTGATCTAGCTGGTAACACCTCATATCACTTTGCGGCCTCACGCACGGTATCCCCACGGGTGTCGCCTTACCTTTGCCCGGGACCGTTTGCGCCTTTTGGCTCACGTATATGATAGTGTCGCTAGCATCCATATGATAAGGAGCCCGGGCTGACATGACTAGTCGTAAAACCAAAGTGGCACAGACTTACAGGGACAGGCATCCATGACCCAGCTTCGAACGTGTCGGTCATCAGCAAGTGGGTCCGGGCTGTAGCACTGGGCTAGCAGGACTCCGGTAAACCGGGCTGTAGCGGGCTAACAGGACTCCGGTACTCAATGCGTGACATTTCCCCGAAGGGACAGACACAGGAACGAAGAAGGACACATGCCGGCCAGCCTAAGTGTTCCAGAGCAGTAGCAAGCTACCATGGCTCGGCGGTAACACTAGGAGACATTTCCCGGTAAGAGAGGCTACTAAAGATAAACAACTAGATAGTCAGATCCCACACATACCAAGCATTTCAATCATACACACAATATGCTCGATATGTGCAAATACAACGAAGCATCACAACATGACTCTACGACACAAGTACTTTATTTAAGGCTCAGGGAGCCATACATAACATACACAAAGGTACGGGTCTCACGACCCAGCATTCAAGTCATACAGTCATACAAACCAGCAGCGGAAGTAACTTGTCTGAGTACAGACAACTAGTAAAATAAAAGAGGCTTGGAAAGCCTAGCTATACTACGTGGTCCTTCACAAGCTCAGGATCACCACCTGGGCCTTTAGCCTACTCGTTGATGTCAACGTCTACGTAGAACCCATCAGAAGGGGTTGCAGTGTCGTCTGTAAAAATGTAAATTATAGCAACATGAGTACAAAGGTACCCAGCAAGACTTACATCAGATCCTACATACATGCATATTATCAAGAAGGGTTGGTGGAGTTATTGCAGCAAGCCAGCTTTGACTCTTGGCTAGGATAACCTACGAGACTCCAACTTGAAATGGTTTTGCGTACACGAGTCCACTACTCACCACTTCAATACACTACCGAGGATCCGCCTCCGTCTTCCTATGGAAGAGCCATCCTCGGCACTCACACTTATCTTGAGGCTTTTAGTAGTTTCCATTTACTTGTCTATAAACTGTATAGGCAACCAAGTAGTCCTTTACTGCGGACGCGGCTATTCGAATAGATCATGATAACCCTGCAGGGGTGTACTTCTTCATACATGTTTCCACCACTTAGCGTCTGCACATGACATGTGCTCGGCAGACTTCAAGCGAAAGCCGACATGGGTGTAGACCATGACCTACCTAAACACTTAAGTCTCTAGTCCAGGTTTATCGCCTATCCAGGTTCCATTCCCAGGGAGTCCGGCCGAGGTTTCCCATACGGCCCCGAACGATGTGAACAGGGTTCCCGAGATACCTAACGGGTATTCGGTACACCGTGCCACGTACCTACCGCATCACAGCCCACCCCTACGGTCAGCGCTGTCCACGGCCTCCAGTAGGCTACAAACACCAGAAACTACTTGCAACTCCTGGACAGAGAGCTAGAGTGATTAAGAAGTCGAGCGGGGTCATATTTCAGGGCCCAATGCATGGTAGTAGCTGTAACTCAAATCACACATACAGATCTCAGTGCTTAGGGTCGGCTTCAATGAAACAACCCACCATGTACTCCTACATGGCCTCTCATCGATACCTTTACCAAATCGTGTTCACCACACCACTCTCATTACCGACATAATCATTTCACTCTGGCCATCACCCAGATGAACCAGACCTGACACGACTCTAAGCATAGCAGGCATAGCAAGGTAGGAACAACACATACATATGGCTCAATCAACTCCTACACATGCTAGTGGGTTTCATCTAGTTACTGTGGCAATGACAGGTCATGTAGAGGAAATGGGTTCAACTACCGTAGCACACAGCAGTTTGAAACGCGTTGTCTTAATGCAGTAAAAGAGAGCAGGAGCGAGAACATGGGATTGTATCGATATGATCAAATGGTTGGTTGCTTGCCTGATGGTTCGATGCACTGATACGGTTCTTCGTTAGGGTAATCACGATACTCCTCGGAGACAGAACCTGTCGCAAGGGACACCGATACACAACCATCACCAAACAATGTGCAACAATATGATGCATGCATGAAACATGGCAATATGAGTGTGTTGGGCTAATGCAACTAAAACCAGAAGGGTTTGAACCAATTTGAATCAAAGATTCAAATTTCAAACTCAAACATGGCCTTTTAAAGTGCTTTTCCTTGTTCTGCATTAAACATCAAGTTAACTTGTTTAGTCATGCATGAAAATAGTACAGATGGATAGATTGGATTTTTCTGATCATTTTTCATATATAATTTGTCTGATTTGGAGTTACAGAATAAAAGTTATGAATTTTTGAAGTTTAAATTATATTATGGAATTTCCTATATTAGAATAATTCCAGAAAATCATTATTGCATCAGCCTGACGTCAGTGTGACGTCAGCAGGTCAACGGAACACGTCAGGGTCAAACCTGACAGTGGGTCCCGCATGTCAGGGTGATTAATTTAATTAAAGTTTAATTAAAACTAAACCTGTTTAATTAACAGGGCTGGGCCCCACCTGTCATTGACTCAGGGGAGTCAACCAGGGCCCACCGGTGGTCAAAGTCAATGCCAGCGGCGCCGGCGTTTAGCCGCCGGCGAGCCCGACGCGGCGGCGGGAGTGGTTTTGGCCGTTTCGGCCACCAAATGGGTCGCGGAGACCACCGGAGTGGAGCTGAGGACAAGCCGCAGCTCTTGGTGGAGTCCGTTGGGGTCGGGGGTGGCCGGAGTTGGCGCCGGCGACGACTTTGGCGGCCACCGGGGTTCGGCCGAAGATGAACTTGGCGCTAGAGGGGTCGGTGAGGCTCGGGGAGTGGCTAGCTAGGTGCTGCGGGACTCGGTGAGTAAGATGGACACCAGCTTGTGGCCGGAGGGTGGCCGGAAGCACGTCGGCGACGAGATCCGCGGCGGTGCGGGCGTGTGATCCTCGTGCGGTGGCTACACGGCTCGGGAATGAGAGAGGGAGGGTCGGAGGAGTAGCTAGGCTCACAGCGCTCCCGTAGAGGCCACCGGCGGGGTCGGGGACGAGCTGAGGCGGCGACGGCGTTGAAGGGGATCTCCGGCGACGGCGAGCTCGGGCGAGGTCGGTGCGGTGGTCTCGGGCCGC
>NC_041391.1:403378436-403418753 GCF_002162155.2 Triticum dicoccoides | reverse complement strand
TGGACGGAGGGCGTGGCTACGGCGAGGGGGTGGCGGCGATGGCGTCGGCCATGGCTGGAGCGTGCGAGGGGGAGGAGCTGGAGAGGAGTGGGGGTGTCTGGGGGTTCGGGGGAGAGAGGGAGGCTGATTCACGGCGTTAGCCGGGCGAGGGAGGCGGCGAGGCGGCGAGCAGGTGCGTGGCACCCATGCGGTGCTCGCCGTCGAGCACCTGCCTGCCTGCCTGGCCGGCAAGCAGCTCGCTGGCGCGGTGCTGGGCTGGGCCGGCAGGTGGGCCGGGTGCTGGGCGCCAGGTAAGCTTTTCCCATTTTCTTTCTGTTTTCTGTTTTTTAATATTTCTACAACTTTGTTGAATTAAATAAAATACTTAGGCAACTCCTAAAATCACCAAACTACTCCTGGTCCATAGTTGGATTATTTCCAACATGAAACATTTTAGTTTGGAGATATTTGAGCATTTAAATATTTTATATAATTTTAAATGCCCAAATTCAAATATTTATGATTTAATTCAAAAACCCTAAGCTGGCCTAGAAAAATGTGCACCACTTTTGGCAGAGGTTCTGAACCAAGACAAAAATGATGGGCATTTTAGAAGGGCATTTCAGGTTCATTGAAAATTATTTTTTTAGTAACCCTAGTTGGTTTCAGAGGGGGCTGGGGGTTCTGTCATCCCCATTTTAGGTTTCTGATGAAAGAGTAAACATGATGCAACACTCTAATGCATGGCTAACTAGGATGTGACATGATATTAGAGTCATGCTAGTGGGTGGTTGTGGATTGTAGAGACACTTGTGTTGAGGTTTGCAAGTCCCGTAGCATGCACGTATGGTAACCGTTGTGTGACAAATTTGAAGCATGGGGTGTTTCTTTGATTGTCTTCCTTATGAGTGGCGGCCGGGGACGAGCGATGGTCTTTTCCTACCAATCTATCCCCCTAGGGGCATGCGTAGTAGTACTTTGCTTCGAGGGCTAATAAAATTTTGCAATAAGTATATGAGTTCTTTATGACTAATGTGAGTCCATGGATTATACGCACTTTTACATTTCCATCATTGCTAGCCTCTTCGGTACCGCGCGTTGCCCTTTCTCACCTCGAGAGTCGGTGCAAACTTCGCCCGTGCATCCAAACCTGTGATATGATACGTTCTATCACACATAAGCCTCACTATATCTTCCTCAAAACAGCCACCAACCCTACCTATGATGGCATTTCCATAGCCATTCCGAGATATATTGCCATGCAACTTTCATCATCATCACATTCATGACTTGAGCATTCATTGTCATATTGCTTTGCATGATCGTAAGATAGCTAGCATGATGTTTTCATGGCTTGTCCGTTTTTGATGTCATTGCTACGCTAGATCATTGCACATCCCGGTACACCGCCAGAAGCATTCATATAGAGTCATATCTTTGTTCCAGTATCGAGTTGTAATATCGAGTTGTAAGTAAATAAAAGTGTGATGATCATCATTATTAGAGCATTGTCCCAAAAAAAGGCCAAAAAAAGGAAAGGCCAAAGAAAAAAATAAAAAGAAAAAAAGAAAAAAAGAAAAAAAGAAAAAGAAAAAAGAAAAAATAAATAAAAAGGGGCAATGTTACTATCTCTTTTTCCACACTTGTGCTTCAAAGTAGCACCATGTTCTTCATGTAGTGAGTCTCATATCTTGTGCTTCAAAGTAGCACCATGTTCTTCATATAGATTGTCTCCTATGTTGTCACTTTCATATACTAGTGGGAATTTTCATTATAGAACTTGACTTGTATATTCCAACGATGGGCTTCCTCAAATGCCCTAGGTCTTCATGAGCAAGCAAGTTGGATGCACACCCACTTAGTTTCTTTTGTTGAGATTTCATACACTTATAGCTCTTAGTGCATCCGTTGCATGGCAATCCCTACTCCTCGCATTGACATCAATTGATGGGCATCTTCATAGCCCGTTGATTAGCCGGGTTGACGTGAGACTTTCTCCTTTTTTGTCTTCTCCACATAACCCCCGCCATCATATTCTATTCCACCTATAGTGCTATATCCATGGCTTGCGCTCATGTATTGCGTGAGGGTTGAAAAAGCTAAAGCGCGTTAAAAAGTATGAACCAATTGCTCGGCTTGTCATCGGGGTTGTGCATGATGGGAGCATTTTGTGTGACGAAAATGAAGCATGCCAAACTGTATGGTTTTGTACGGATAAGCTTGCTTTGGCCTTGTTGTTTTGAAAAGACATGATTGCTTTATTGGTACGCTCGAAGTATTATTGTTTTTATGTCAAATGATAGACTATTGCTTTGAATGACTCGTGTCTTAATATTCATGCCATGATTAGACATATGATCAAGATTATGCTAGGTAGCATTCCACATCAAAAATTATCTTTTTTATCATTTACCTACTCGAGGACTAGCAGGAATTAAGCTTGGGGATGCTGATACGTCTCCGTCGTATCTATAATTTTTGATTGTTCCATGCCAATATTATTCAACTTTTATATACTTTTGGCAACTTTTTATACTATTTTTTGGGACTAACATATTGATCCAGTGCCCAGTGCCAGTTCCTATCTGTTGCATGTTTTTTGTGTCGCAGAAACCCAATATCAAACGGAGTCCAAACGGGATAAAAACGGACGAAGATTTTTTGGAATATTTATGATTTTCTGGAAGTAAAATCAACGCGAAACGGTGTCCAGGTTGGCCACGAGACAGGGGGCGCGCCCTCCCCCCTGCGTGCAGCCTGGGCTCTCATGGTCCACCCGCAAGGCGGTTGACGCTCTTCTTTTGGCACAAGAAAGCTAATTTTATGAGAAAGATCTGGGCGAAAGATTCACCCCAAGCGGAGTTACGGATCTCCGGATATTTAAGAAACGGTGAAGGGGTAGAATCTGAGAACGCAGAAACAGAGAGATAGATCAAATCTCGGAGGGGCTCTCGCCCCTCCCACGCCATGGGAGCCAAGGACCAGAGGGGAAACCCTTCTCCCATCTAGGGAGGAGGTCAAGTAAGAATAAGAAGAAGGGGGCTTGCTCCCCCTTGCTTCATCATCACCGCGATCTTCACCAACACCGCCGTCATCTTCACCAACATCTCCATCACCTTCCCCCTTCTATATTCAGCGGTCCACTCTCCCGCAACCCGCTGTACCCTCTACTTGAACATGGTGCTTTATGCTTCATATTATTTTCCAATGATGTGTTGCCATCCTATGATGTCTGAGTAGATTTTCATTGTCCTATCGGTGATAGATGAATTGCTATGATTGGTTTGAGTTGCATGTTTTATTATTGGTGCTGTCCTATTGTGCCCTCCGTGTCGCGCAAGTGTGAGGGATTCCCGCTGTAGGGTTTTCAATATGTTTATGATTTGCTTATGGTGGGTTGCATGAGCGACTGAAACACAAACCCGAGTAAGTAGGTTGTTTGCGTATGGGATAAAAGGGGACTTAATGCTTTAATGCTATGGTTGGGTTTTACCTTAATGAATCTTTAGTAGTTGCGGATGCTTGCTAGAGTTCCAATCATAAGTGCATAGAATTCCAAGTAAGGGATGATATGTTAGCTTATGCCTCTCCCTCAAATAGAATTGCAATAGTGATTATCGGTCTAGTAACGTAGTCAGTGGCTTAGGGACAATTCCACAACTCCTACCACCACTTTTCCACACTCTTTATATTTACTTTATTGCATCTTTATCTAAACATCCCCTAGTTTATATTTACGTGTTCTTTATTATCTTGCAAACCTATCCTATCACTCCTACAAAGTTCTTCTAGTTTCATACTTGTTCTAGGTAAAGCGAACGTCAAGCGTGCGTAGAGTCGTATCAGTGGCCGATAGGACTTGAGAGAGTATTTGTTCTACCTTTAGCTCCTTGTTGGGTTCGACACTCTTACTTATCGAAAGAGGCTACAACTATCCCGTATACTTGCGGGTCATCAAGCCCCACCAAGAGCAACCAATGCCGCCCCTCAACCGGTGATGCTCTCCTTGCCACAACAGGTCTCACGTGCTTCCCCGAAAGAACCTAATACTCCTAATGTACCGGCTGATGCATCAACCTGTGATTAGCGGCCCGACTATGTGTCGTACATGCCATGTCATCATCCTCCCCAGAGCAGCCAGTGGCAAGGCCTGTAACCGTTGAAGATGCACCACCTATTCAGATGCTGGCCGCTGAAGCAGCGGGAGGAGACCGAGCTGCAACACATGCTCAACAGACCAACCTGGTGGAATGGACTGCTAAGTAGTCTAATGCTTCGGAACTGCCTGCTAAGCAGTCTGTACGTCCAGAACTGACTGCTCATCAGTCCGTCGGTCCGCAACCACATGATGAGCATACCAATGCGTCAACACTTCCTGCTCAGCAAACTAATGCGTTGGCATGGCCTCCTCAGCACACCGACAAGTGCGCAGAAACCCGACATAGCTTCAATGCATCGTCAGCAGTCCGACGCCTCTGCTCCTGTAGCCCAGCGGCCTGTCACAGTAGCACTGCCAGCTTAGCGGTCTAGCATAGATAAACCGTCTGCTAAGCAGTCCGTCGAAGCTTCACCATGTGCTCGACAGTCTACCTTGCAGCCAACCAGACGTTCTACCAGAAATGCTTCAAGTACCAAGAAGGAAGCGGCCAAAAGGACTGCACCCACGAGGAAGTGCGCCGGGAGAGCGAAGAGGAAACGGAACGATTGCCTCTTACTTAAAGCACTCATCGCCCAGAACCAAATTGTCGGGGAAACTGATCCACGAACACCTATGGGACCGGCGGACCGAGCCCCTTTCGGTTCGGCGGGGGGCGGAGGTCGCACGAAGAGCAGATCGAGGCGAGGCACACGAGCAGTTTACCCAGCTTCGGAGCTCTCCGGAGAGATAACACTCCTACTGCTGCTTGTCTGATTCTATTATGTTCTTGCTCGAGAGAGAGCTAAATGTTTTTCTGGCTTCCCAATGAACCGAACCCTTTCTACGTTGCGCATGGGCCTCCTTTTATACGCTAAAGGGGTCACCGACAGGTGGCAACATAGATGAGGGCAAAAATGTAAAAAGAGAGGTGGTTGGTACATCTACCTGTACAGTGTATCCTACCTAACCCTGACGGCAGGGGACAAAGGGAGTAAATGCCCGTCTGCGTCGCCCAAACAGTGCAGAAAGGGACCGTCAGGGGCGCCACCGCCTGCCACGATGGCGATCTTGTCAGCATCGCGTGCTACCGCGCACCCCTGGCTGCACAGCCTCCCGCCACGCGTGCCTGGAAAAGCCCTCAGGGCGACACGTTGGTGGATGCGCTGGAGCGCGGGCACAGAGTGGCCGCCTGCCGCGGAAAGCGCCTTGCCGCGGCCGTTGTCTTGTCGGGCCCGGAAGCTTGTCGCTCGCCGAGCCTTGCCGGGACGCGCGGCGCGTCGCGGCAAGTTCCTTGAAATGCCTTGGTTAGCCTTCCCGGCAAGCTCCTCTTGCCGGGGCCTTGTCTCCTAAGCTTAAATACTTTGTTCTTGAATGGCTCCAAAGGAACCATGGAGGACCTTGGCGGTCGCCCGGCAAGTCTTGCCGCGGGGTGCTGCAACTGCCCGTGCACAAGTTCGAGATACTAGGGTACCCCTATTCTAGTACACCGACAGGAGCCCCTGGGCCTGGGCCATACACGGTGCCAAGCGCTGTTGGGCCAGGCCCAAAACAAGGCACGGGCACACGCGGCCTGGGTTACGCCGTATCTGACTCCGTATCCACCGCGCCCTCCCTAACGACACGCGTCGAATGCGGCGTCGTGGGAGAGATCGTGGGTGGTTCCTTTATTCGGAAGGGCAAAACGTCCGCCCCCTCCCTCTTTATAAGCAGGGGAAACAGGGGCAGTTCGTTCCCCCTCGCTGGTTGCTACTACTCCATCTTCACAAACCTCCGCCGCTCCCCCCTTCTTCTCCAAGCCGAGAGAGAGCAGCGCTCCGCCCCCCATTGCCACCAGCATCACCAACGCCGCCGATCTCCCTCACCATCTTCGCCATGGCTCCAAAAGCCTACAAGGGGAAGGGTGTGAAGTCGGACGAGGCGCAGCGGCTCGCGGCGCTGCGGAAGGAGCGGGCGATCTTCTCCCCCCAGCTCGGCGCGAAGGAGCTGAGGGAGTACTTCTACCTCTTCTGGTCGACGGAGACGCGAGCGCATCCGCGCACGAGGGTACTCCCGGCCGCCGCTTCGGAACTGGCTCCAAACGGGTACCCATTCTTCGCGCTGTTCTTCTATTGCGGGCTCTGCCCGCCCTTCTCGGAGTTCTTCTGCGACATAATGAACACCTACGGGCTTCGCCTCCTTGATTTCACTCCCAATGCCGTTCTGACCATGGCAGTTTTCGCACATTTGTGCGAAAACTTTGTCGGAGTCCATCCCAATGTAGCCCTTTTCCGCCACTTCTTCATGCCTCGGGTCGAGAGAGGAGAGCCGCTTGCTGGAGGGATCGCCTGGATCTCGAGAGTCGGCAAGAAGGAAGCGTATCTGGAGGGTGAGCTCCGCAGCAAGTGGGAGGAGTGGAGAGCGGAGTGGTGTTGGATCGTCGAGGAGAACCCGCAGCCGTTCACTGCCCTGCGCCAAGCCCCCATAGTGCGTGGTAATGATTGGAGCAACGTGGCCCCGGAAGACGAGAGGCTGAAGATCACCATCACCAGGATCCTTCGCCTCAGGCTTGCCGGGCTCACTGTAGGCGCTGTCGGCGCAGATTTCCTTTGCCGCCACATCGCCCCCCTGCAGGAGAGGGGGAGACCCGCCTGGGAGTTCAAGAACTCGGCGGACATCATGAGGCTGCGGCCGGGCCTCAACTTCAATTTCACCGTCCTGGAGCTGGATGCGATGCTCCTGGAGTTGTTCAAACGAGATCCCCAACATCCATTCACGCTGCCGAGGAGCGTCGTTCCACTGTGCAACAATTTGTCGCTTGACCGGATCCGCGCGATGATGCCGTTGTGCGATTCACACAGAATCGCCCCAACTTGGCAAGAACCTGCGGATGACGTCGTGCAAGCGTTCTTCGACGACTTGGTAGAAGTGCCTGTCCGTGCCGACGAACAGAAGAGCCTCACCCGCGACACTACCGATGAGGAGCTGCAGCGCATCGCCACTAGGGCGGAAGAGGCTGCGGCAGCAGCTGCCGCAGGCGCGTTCGGGTTCACCATGGAGGAGGCAGAGGTAGCAGAGGCGGCAAGCCTTGTCGAGCGCGAGGATTTCGCCGGCGAGGAAGATCTTGCCGGCCCTGAAGCTGAGCCGAGCGAGCCCGTCGAGGAAGAGCCCAAGCCTTCAGACAGCTTGCCGCAGGCGGAGCCCCCGACCCCGCCAAGAAGGCGTCTCCGCAGGGCCGGGGACGTAGCGGGGCGGCAAACGACCCAACAGCCGCCCAGCCATGCGACACGCTCTACCGCGGCAAGTACTGTTGCCGCAGGAGCGCCTCACGCTGCGGCGGCAACTGGAGCGGGATCTTCCCGGTCCACCGCTACCGCCCCTGCCAAGCGGGCAAGGGAACCTACTCCTCCGCCTCGCCGCACCGGAGGGGAGCCGGACTTCAACCTCTCCGCGCTCAGCTCCGACGAGGAAGAGGAAGAGTAAGTTTCTTTGGTGCTCTTGTAGTTCTTCAATTCTTGCTGTTTTTGTCTTGTATCTGACTTGCTTCAATCTGAACCTATTCCTTTTTAGGACGCTGGCCCAGAGAGCGGCGAAGAGATCCAAGGCCCCGGTGATTGTCATCGAGGATGATCCCACCGTGTCAGCAGGGGGTGAGTCTGAGACCACCTTGACGGACCCGGCAACTACTCCCCAAAGCAGCCCCCAGCGCAGCCCCCAGCGTAAGTTCATAGTTTGCTTCCTGCTGTCAGGCGCGCATGAGTGCTTTTTCCTTTGCTGATATCTTGACTATTGGATTTGCGTAGGAGCAGAGCAGCTTCACCAGGAGGGCCCGGAAGCCGCTCCCGAAGCGCCATCTGCTTCAACTACGCCGCCAAGGGAGGATCCCCCGGCAAGGGAGCGTTCTCCGGCAAGGGAGAATTCTCCGGCAAGGGGTAGTTCTCCGGCAAGGGGCAGCACTAGTGATCCTGCGGTGGTTGAGACCGCAACCGTAGATCCCAGCTCAGGTAATCCACTTGCTTAAGAACTTCCCTTGGGTTTTTCTTCTTCTGATTTTCTCTTTAAGTATTTGCTTGATTCTCCTCCTTCTTCCGTGCATCAGATCCACCTGCCGCGGAGCCAATGGAAACCGAGGCCGCCGACGAGGAGAACACGCGCAGCAACGCCGACGACGCCGCTGCCACCGAAGGAGAAGCCGGTGCTGACGAGCCCGCCAGAGAAGAGGCCGCCAAGGCTGCTGCCGCAGAAGCAGGCGAGGGGTCTAGCGATCGCACTGACGGCCCCGAGGCCGCAGGAGCGCCAGGCGCTGCACCGACCGCCGATCCCTCTGCCGCTGCTGTAGCGTCAAGCTCCGAAGAGCCCCAGCCCGACGCCTATCTGAAGGCTGGCGATGGCATCTTCATCAAGCTTCCCTGGGCGTCAAGCTCCAGGGCGCCGGTCGAAGGGGAGAATTTCGATGAAGAGCTGCTCGCCTCCGCGGGGCTGTCGTTGGTTGATGCACCAAGCAGCAGCAGTGGCGAGCCTGAGGAGGAGCAGCTGCTGCGGAAGCTGCTATCACTCTACCGCGCCCGACAAGCCAAGCTGGCTTCCCGGGAAGCACTTGTCGCGAAGGCGGGAGTGGATATGGAGAAGCACGCGGAGGAGCTCCGGGGCCTCAACCAGGAAGCTCTCCGGTCCCTGGCACATGAGCGGGAGAGACTCGCCGAGGAGCGTACGGCCGTCCTTCTCGAGAAGGCCGAAGCTGAGGAGGAACAAAGGCTTGTTGCCGAGAAGCAGTCCGCGCGAGAAGGCGAGTTGGTGCAGCGGAAGGCCAACCATGACAGCTACGAGGAGGAGCTCGTCGCGCGCGAGGAAACACTTGGCGGGGCTCTTAAAGAAGCAAGGGATGCTGCCGCAACTGCAGAGGCCGCCAAGAAGGAGCTAGAGACGAGGGTGACGCAGTTGGAGGCCAGCCTCAAGACGAGCAGCGAGGAGCTTGCTGTGCTCAAGCGCGAGCGCGAGAAGGATGCTGCTGCTCATGGTGAGCTGCAGGGTCTTCTCGCTGAAAGGAGCAAGGAGCTCAGCACCGCCAAAGACTCCAACGCGGATCTCGAGTTGAAGCTGGCTACGCTGACTCAGACGCTGGACGTCGCCAAGGAGCGAGAGAAGACTTTGTCGGGGAAGATCAAGGCCGACGAGGCGCTGCTGGCGAGCATCGCCGTTACCCAGAACTCATTTAGGGAGACGGTGGAGCACTGGACCGAGGGTCTGGTGAATATCGCCGCAGTCATCGACGGGGAGCTGGCGCAGCTGGGGATGGAGGACTTCGGGTATTCTTCCGACGAGCATCTCCAACCCAGCGCCAAGCTCAGCTTGTTCTTCAAGGGCGTGGCGACGGCACTCCAGCGACTCCGGGAGAAGATCCCCAAGCAGCTGGCCGACGAGTCGCGCAAGATCTGTGCAGGAGCTCTCCAGAAGGTGCTGATGAAGGTGGCCTTCCGCAATCCAGGCCTCAACCTCACCAACGTCCTCAAATCCTTGCCGCCGGACGCCGATCGGGAAGCACTCAAGGCCCTTGTCGCACCCATTGTGGACAAGGTGAGCGAGATCAGGAGGGTTGAGGGCGATTGCGTAGATTAGGCCGCCCGTTTCTTCTTTTCCCTTGTCGCTGCTAATCATGTTATGAAAACAGTCTGTTAGAGCTGCGACAAGCTATCTTGTAATATATCTCTATTTCTGGTATCGACTGCTATGTTATTCCCTTTACTAGATTCCTTCCTTTGTATGTTTTTACCCTAGCTTTTAGGGAACTTGTCGGCACAGGCGCCCAAGCTGCGAGCGCTGAGTGCGGGACGTCAGCAGCCTGCTGGCGGTGCCGCTTCCGACAAGAAACCTTGTCGCGACTAGTTGCAGCACACTTAAGTTGTTGAGCGGACTCGAAACAAAGTAAGGGCGCAACTAGCTACGAGTTGGTTCCTCTGCGCACAGGTTTTCCATACAAAGCACGGTCGTTCGAGGAAGATAACTTAAAAATTAAAACTAATTGCTCAAACTGTGGCAACTTAGCTTTTCTGTCGTTTGCTTCCCGGCAAGGTTTCCATTAAGGCGAAACTTTCTTGAATGACGCCTGTTCCACATCATTATCTTCTCCTCCCCCCAGCAAACTTGTGCGCGAGGGAATCTTCCTTGGGAATCTTCCTTCCTTTGAGAAAAAGAAAGAAGAGAAAATAACGATGTTGAGCCTTACGGCTCGTTATCGCTTACCGGGGATTGGTGCTGCACAAGGTGTCAGATAACGCATGCAAGAAAGAATGTAATGCATGAAATTGACAAGATGTGCGGAGCACATGAGCTTTAATTATGCACGGGATCTGCGCCCAGCTTTGTACAAAGGATTACATGCAACATCGGCAAGACTTGTACAAAAGGTGGTTGCCGGAACGGGTTCCGGCAACTGCGCCCTATGGGTAAAACTTACGAATATGCTCAATGTTCCAGGAGTTGCTCACCAGAATGCCATCTTCGGTCTCAAGGCAGACAACGCCGGGCCTAGTGACTCGTTTCACCCGGTAAGGACCTTCCCACTTCGGCGTCAACTTGTTGGAATTCTTGGCGGACTGAACACGCCGAAGAACAAGGTGGACTTCCTCGAAACTTCTGGCATTAACTTTGCGGCTATGGTAGCGGCGCAAAGCTTGCTGGTATCGAGCAGCTCGTACAGCAGCCTGAAGACGGTCTTCCTCAAGGAGCAGCGCGTCATCTTGTCGCAGCCGCTCTTGCTCAAGCTCATCATAAGCGAGCACTCGAGGTGACCCGTATACGAGTTCTGTGGGGAGAACTGCCTCTGCTCCATAGACTAGAGCGAAAGGTGTCTAGCCAGTGGCTCGATTTGGCGTTGTCCTCATCGATCAAAGAACCACCGGCAGCTCCTCGATCCAATTTCGTCCGCACTTGTGCAGCCTGTCGAAAGTCCTGGTCTTGAGCCCGCGCAGCACTTCAGCATTTGCCCTCTCCGCTTGACCGTTGCTTCTCGGATGAGCAACAGAAGCGAAGCAGACCTTGGCGCCAAGATCTTGGACGTACTGCATGAAGGTGCGGCTCGTGAATTGTGTGCCGTTGTCGATGATGATCCTGTTAGGGATCCCGAAACGGCAAACAATTGACTTGAAGAACTTGACTGCTGACTGTGCTGTCACCTTCCTCACTGCTTGCACTTCCGGCCACTTTGTGAACTTGTCGATTGCAACGTAGAAGTACTCAAAGCCCCCGACAGCTCGGGGAAAGGGGCCGAGGATATCGAGCCCCCAGACCAAAAATGGACAGGATAAAGGGATCGTCTGGAGAGCTTGAGCTGGCTGGTGTATCTGTTTGGAATGGAACTGGCACGCTTCACACTTGGTTACTTGTGCAGTTGCATCCTGGAGGGCTGTCGGCCAAAAGAAACCTTGCCGGAACGCTTTTCCGGCAAGTGCTCTTGCGCCAATGTGGTGACCACATATGCCTCCATGTATCTCTGCCAACAGCTTTTGTCCTTCCCGGTGAATACACTTCAATTTCACACCGTTGAGTCTTCTTCTGTACAGTGTGCTGTCGACAAACTGGTACATACTTGACTGCCGGGCTACTTTTTCCGCTTCTTCTTGCTCTTCGGGAAGTTCTCCTGTCTGAAGGAAACGGACAATCTGCTGTGCCCATGTTGGAGCTTGCGGCTCGACAACAAGGACTAAAGGCACATCTGCTGCTGCGGGAACATCTGCTTCTACGGCGAGAACCTGTGGCTCAGCCGGAGCTTGATGTTCCCCGGCAAGCTTGCCGGAGCAAAACTTGTCGGGAGCGTCTGCTACGACGGAACAAACCATAAGGCTTGCCGGAGCAGACTGCTCCTCAGCACCCTTGGCGTTGATCTTGGGGACCTTCTTGGCGGCGGCTTCGGGGAGCTCTACCGGAAAATAGTCACCAGAAATCAACTTCCTCTTTTTGCTCTATCCAGTTGATGGTGTTATGGATGGTTGAGTCAGCTTGAGCACAAAGATCCCTGGTTCCACAGGTAACTTTAGTGCGGCGCACTTTGACAGGCTATCGGCAATGTCATTCTGAGCTCTCGGAACATGTTCCATTTGTAGGCCGTCAAAGTGCTCTTCTAGCTTTCTCACTTCATCAACATAGGCTTCCATCAGCGGACTCTGATAATTCTTATTCACTTGGCGGACGACAAGCTGTGAGTCACCCCTGATAATGAGCTTCTTGATCCCAAGGTCTGCTGCGATTCTGAGACCGGCAAGCAAACCTTCATACTCTGCAGTATTGTTCGTTGCTTGCTCCTTGGGAAAGTGCATCTGGACTACGTACTTGAGGTGCTCTCCGGTGGGTGCGATAAGCAGCACACCTGCACCGACGCCTTGCAGCGAGAAGGCACCATCAAAGTACATCAGCCACTCTTTGCTCGCTTCCTTGACGGGGATGCTCGTCTCTGGAGTTTCTTCATCTGGTGTTGGCGTCCACTCTGCTATAAATTTTGCCAATGCTCTGCTTTGGATAGTTGAAGTGCTCTCAAACTTGAGGCCAAAGCTTGACAGTTCCAGTGCCCACTCGACAATCCTGCCTATTGCTTCTGGGTTTTGCAGTATCCTCTTCAGCGGAAAACGAGTGACGACTGTGATCTCATGTGCTTGGAAGTAATGGCGCAGCTTTCTCGAGGCCATGAGGAGGCCGAAAAGCAATTTCTGCACACCAGAGTACCTTGACCTAGCCCCCTGCAGAAGGGAACTGACAAAGTAAACTGGGCACTGCACCATTCTCTTCTGCAACTTCTCATGCTCCTGCGCAGATCCATCCTTGTCGGGACCAGAGCTTGTCGGCGAAGCCCCCTGCTTGTCGCTGGATGCATCTGCCGTGGTTGCGGGCTCATCATCCGCCTCCCTCTCCGCCACTAACGCAGCACTAACCACTTGATTGGTCGCCGCTATATACAGCAGCAACTTCTCTTGTGGTTTAGGTGCGACAAGTGTTGGAGTGGAGGACAGGTATCTCTTCAAGTCCTTCAGCGCAGCCTCCGCCTCTGGAGTCCATTTCATTGGACCCGCATTTTTCAATATTTTCAAAAATGGCAGGGCGCGCTCAGTAGATCTGGAGATGAACCTGCTGAGAGCAGCCACGCAACCGGCAAGCCTTCGCACATCCTTGACGCGCTTTGGTGCTTCAATCTGCTCAATGGCCTTGATCTTGTCGGGATTGGCTTCAATTCCTCGCTGAGACACAAAGAACCCGAGAAGCTTGCCGGAGGGGACTCCAAACACGCACTTCTCGGGGTTAAGCTTGAGGTTGATCTTGCACAGATTTGCAAATGTTTCGTCTAAATCTTGAATCAGGGTCGCCCTGTCCTTGCTCTTGACCACTATGTCATCCATGTAGGCTTCCACATTTCTGTGCATCTGCGGCTCAAAAGCGTGGTGGACTACCCTTGCAAATGTTGAACCAGCATTCTTTAAACCGAAAGGCATCCGTACGAAACAGTACGTGCCACACGGGGTGATGAACGCGGTCTTCTCCTCATCCTCTTCTGCCATGAAGATCTGATGGTATCCTGAGTATGCATCTAGAAATGAAAGCAAGTCACATCCAGCCGTGGAGTCAACAATCTGGTCAATGCGCGGCAAGGGAAATGGGTCTTTGGGACAAGCTTTATTGACATCGTTAAAGTCGATACAAAGCCTCCATTTACCGTTAGCCTTGCGCATGACAACAGGATTGGCCAACCACGTTGGATGGAGCACTCCTCTGACAAGGCCTGCTACTTCCAATTTCTTGATTTCTTCTGCGATGAATTCTTGGCGCTCCACTGCCTGCTTCCTGACTTTCTGCTTGACGGGCCGCGCATGAGGACAGATGGCCAGGTGGTGCTCAATTACTTCCCTGGGAACACCGGGGATGTCAGACGGTTGCCATGCAAACACGTCGACGTTCGCCCGCAGGAAAGCAACGAGCGCGCTTTCCTATTTGGGGTCGAGAGTGGCGTTGATGGTGGAGGTACCACCACTGCCGTCCTCCTTGGCGGACACCTTCTTGGTTTCTGGTGGAGCTGCCATCGCCTTCTTACACTTGCCGGTGGAGCTCGATGGTGCGTCCTCGACAGTAGCGCAGCACTCGGAAGAGGTGCGCTTTCCGGAGTGGGCATCAGAGCTCTTGCCGGACTTGGTCTTCTTCTTCCCCCCCGGGAGCTTCAGCGGCAAGTGACTTGCGATCTGTTGCGGCTGCTGCTTCCCGGTAGATCTTGTCGGCGCAGATAAGAGCATCCTTCTTGTCGCCAGGGACAGAGATGACACTTATCGGGCCTGGCATCTTCAGTACGTTGTATGCATAGTGAGAGGCTGCCATGAACTTGGCGAGCGCTGGACGCCCAAGTATCCCATTATAAGGCAATGGAAAATCAGCAACGTCGAAAGTGCCCCTCTCAGTCCTGAAGTTCAACTCGCTGCCAAATGTTACCAGCAACGTGATCTTTCCCTTCGGCTTGCTCCTTCCCGGGTTGATTCCTTGGAACGTGCCGGTCTCTTCGAGCTCGCTGTCAGGGATCTGGAGTTTCTGGAGCACCGCGGAGGAGATCAGATTCAAGCCGGCCCCACCGTCAACTAACATCTTAGTGACCTTGAGGTTGCGGATAGTTGGTGAAACCAACATCGGCAAGCACCCGACCGCAGTTATGCGATCAGGGTGGTCCTCAATATCAAATATGATAGGCGTGCTTGACCATTTCAGAGGCTTGCATGACTCGACGAGTGGTTCTGCTGCATTAACTTCCCGCACCCACTTCTTGAGCTGGCGGTGCGAAGTATGCAGAGAAGCACCACCGTCAATGCACAGGACCTCTGTGGCCTTCTGGAACTCCTGCTCATCGGTCTCGTCATCATCCATATCTTCGTCGTCGTCGTCTTCATCCTTGTCGCGGCCACGGGGAGGTCTGTCTCCTTGCCGCTGCTTGGCCTTGCCGCGGCGTCCTCCTCGGCCTGGACGTTTCTTGCTAGATCCTCCAGCACCTTCCTGGGATTTCTCCTTGTCGCGCCGCTCGTATTCAGCCTTTTGCTGCTCAACAAGCTGCTCGACCTTCTTGCAGCTCTGGAGGTCATGGCCCTTGGTGCGGTGGATCTTGCAGTACTGCTTGTTGGTGCCGTCCTGCTTGTCGGCGGCCGCCACAGCCTCTGCGGCAGTCTCCTTGCCGGAGCCACCCGCTTTGGCTTTCTTGGTGCCACCTCCGTTGCCGGACTGCTCGACGACTAGTACCTCTTTGCCTTTCCTCTTCCTATTGTTCCGCCGCCGGTTTTCTTTGCCGGGGCAGCATCCTCACTATCAGATCCTCCTGCTCCTACATTCTCTCCGGAGAGTCTCCTCCCTTCCTCAGCACGTGCACACTTGTCGGCCAGGGCATATAGCTCACTGACGTCTCTGATCTTGCACATCGCCATCTCCTCCCGCATCCTGCGATTCCGCACGTTCTAGTGGAACATGCTGATTACCGCGGCAGGGTGGACATCTGGGATGTTGTGCTGTACGCTGCTGAATCTTTGAATGTACTTGCGCAGGGGCTCTCCTTCCTTCTGGGCGAGCAGATGAAGGTCACTCTCTTGGCCATGAGGCTTGTGGCCACCTGTGAAGGCACCGACAAACTGATGGCATAGATCGGCCCAAGAGGATATGGAGTTGTCCGGCAAGTGCATGAGCCAGGATCTGACGTTGGGCTTGAGCACCAGCGGGAAGTAGTTGGCAAGGATCTTGTCGTCCCGTCCCCCGGCAGCCTACACCGTAATGGTGTAGATGCTGAGGAACTCCGACGGATGCGTCTTGCCGTCGTACTTCTCCGGTACGTCTGGCTTGAAGTTCTTCGTGCTGGGCCACTGGACTTGCCGCAGCTCACGAGTGAACGTAGGGCAACCTACCGCGTACTGCAAGTCGCCTGGTTCCCCTGGCGCATGCATGTCAACAGAGGGCCCAGCGCTCTTGTCGGATTGACGTTGCGCTTCTCTTCGGCGCTCGATGCGAGTACGAGCGTCTTCTTGCTGTCGATCGTGAAGAACTTGGCGCTGGTCGCGACGGACTCATGGATCCGATGATGCGGTGGAGTCACTGTCGAGGTGGATCCGGCGAGTCGGCGATCTTGGCCTTCGGGGTGGAGATTGCATGGTGGTTGCACCCCCACCAGTTTCGTCACCACCGGCCCGTGCCTGGCAACCCTGCCGCGGCAGCGACGTGCTCGGCTGCCCTGGAGTGTCGCCGTTGGCGTAGCCGATGAGACTCTGAATGGTGGCTCTCCATTCGTCGATCTTGTCCGACGTCGGAGGGTAATCCAGGAGCAGTTGAGCTCGCGCCAAAGCTTCCGTCGGAGTGGTGGGTGGCAGTGGCAGACGGCGCGAGGAGCGGGATATGCTCGGACTTCTAACTATGTTAGAAGGAGCATTATCCCGTCCGGGCGACCGTGTCTCGCTCATGCTGGCACGTTGGCGTGCATGCTGGTCTTGAGCGCCCCGGGATCCACCAGCTTGATCTTGGCCCAGCAAACGTATGGTACTGCGAGTACCATGACGCTGTCGGTCCTGCGCCTCCTGAGATGGGCGCGGAACAAGCACGGACGTCAAGGTCTGCACCGCCTTGCCCTTGGACCTGGCAGCGTCGTGAGCTTCCTCGTCGACGTCCGTCCTTCCGCCGGCGTCTACCCCACCACCCGTTTGCTCCGGTGGCGGTGGGATTGACGTGGACGGAACAGCTGCCTCCGAAGCCTTCTTCTTCAGTGGCATATCAATAACGAAAATGAAGATCTAGACCGTGTGAACGCCGGATCAAGTTCACACAACCTCGATGCCCCCTACCTGGCGCGCCAAAGATGTCGGGGAAACTGATCCACGAACACCTATGGGACCGGCGGACTGAGCCCCTTTCGATTCGGCGGGGGTCGGAGGTCGCACAAAGAGCAGATCGAGGCGAGGCACACGAGCAGTTTACCCAGCTTCGGAGCTCTCCGGAGAGATAACACTCCTACTGCTGCTTGTCTGATTCTATTATGTTCTTGCTTGAGAGAGAGCTAAATGTTTTTCTGGCTTCCCAATGAACCGAACCCTTTCTACATTGCGCATGGGCCTCCTTTTATACGCTAAAGGGGTCACCGACAGGTGGCAACGTAGACGAGGGCAAAAATGTAAAAAGAGAGGTGGTTGGTACATCTACCTGTACAGTGTATCCTACCTAACCCTGACGGCAGCGGACAAAGGCAGTAAATGCCCGTCTGCGTCGCCCAAACAGTGCAGAAAGGGACCGTCAGGGGCGCCACCGCCTGCCACGATGGCGATCTTGTCAGCATCGCATGCCACCGCGCACCCCTGGCTGCACAGCCTCCCGCCACACGTGCCTGGAAAAGCCCTCAGGGCGACACGTTGGTGGATGCGCTGGAGTGCGGGCACAGAGTGGCCGCCTGCTGCGGCAAGCGCCTTGCCGCGGCCGTTGTCTTGTCGGGCCCGGAAGCTTGTCGCTCGCCGAGCCTTGCCGGGACGCGCGGCGCGTCGCGGCAAGTTCCTTGAAATGCCTTGGTTGGCCTTCCCGGCAAGCTCCTCTTGCCGGGGCCTCGTCTCCTGAGCTTAAATACTTTGTTCTTGAATGGCTCCAAAGGAACCATGGAGGACCTTGGCGGTCGCCCGGCAAGTCTTGCCGCCGGGTGCTGGAACTGCCCGTGCACAAGTTCGGGATACTAGGGTACCCCTATTCTAGTACACCGACACAAATTAACATCAGGTTGTTCAAATTGGGGAGTAATATTATTTCTCACGACATAGATGATGAAGAAATAGCTTTGCAGCTTGCTAAAAATAAAGCAGTCGTACTTGAAGCTCGCAATTACGTCCATGGCTAGCCATGTCTTGTTGGCGAATATTTTGCTGAGTGCAGCTCTAGTTGCCGCGAGTTACATGAATCTTGCATGGATCAAATGTCAGCAGGTCATCATGGTCTGCTAGTCCACTACAATAGAGATCATTTCTGACACGATGCTGATTCCATCGATGACAGTTTCGAGGACTTACATCTCTTCTCCAACTTCAACGAGCTCGATGCCACTCTTGTTAGATGCTTGATTTTGTGAGTACTTAACAAACTTTGACCAACTTATCCATACAAGGCTGTAAATGATAAACAACTAACTACATTTTATTCCTCTCAGGGGATTGAACGCGTAGATAAGAAAAAGGGAGAGTGTGTATTTCATAGATCCTGCATTAGAAAATGGCACAACATTAGATGGTAAGGACCTATGGGACTGGGGCATTAACACGGTCATCCATATCTTCGAAAGCACGTCCCATACATAATCATTTCTCTGGCCATATCATGAACAGTAAGTCAAGTAAACAACCATGCATACACTGATTGTCTTTCAGATTTCAACATAATTCGTGATTTCATGGCTTTCTTAATATGTAGCAATCACTAGACATTGGTATTCATTGTTCCAAACAAGAACACAGTTTACTACACGGATTATCTCAGAGAGTCAACAAACTCTCAGGATCTGGCGCGTCTTCAGCAATTCATGGATAGGTATTGAATTCTATGACGATGTTGAAATTAATTTGCATTCATATCTGGTTCAATAATTGATGTTGTCAAAATTCATCTTCATTTGCAGTGTGCTCGCATTGTGGAAAACTAAACCATGGAACATGTTCAAGAGGGAACTACCTCTGCAGCACGAGATCGTTTCTCCGGTAATAGTAAGTCTATCTTAATTAATATCTTCTACTCCACTCATATGGCGCATTCTGATCTTAAAAATAGTGCAGCTCATCTTATAACCAAGGACCCTAAACCGCTCCCTGCTGGTGAATTGCTGATCGTTCGGAGATTTATCAGCGACTTCTTCCTGAATCACTACATCAATCCCACTAGTGATAATGAAGATTTCAGCAAGCGTTCTCCTGAAACATTGAGTAAGAGTTAGCCGCTAAACATATACGCATGGATCCATTGTTTTCCATATGATAAGGTCTTCGTATTTCGTACAAAATGATTAATTATGTAATGCATATATGTGTGGACAAATCATTGGAATTTAGCTACCATATGTTCAATTGCAATTGTTGCGAAATCTGATGAATGTTCTTCTTGCGGACACTATTTGTTCAATTGAATATTGTGGTGAATTTACTTTTTGCATGCCGATTCGAAATGGGATATTTTTGTTTTAACCTGGCAATTGCTCTGCACATGGTTCAACTAAATGAGTGTGTGCAATCCACACCGAAAAGCATATGTCAATCGTAGCGGAACCATCGGTGATACACAGTCGATCGCAAACGATTTGCAGCGCTACTACGTGTGCGTAGGGTCTCCGGAACCGTTTGTGATATCATGCTATCGCACATTAGAGCTTGGAGTAAACCATGCCCAATGTAAAATACAATCCCAGTCGTAAATGTTTCAGGAAACATGTGGGATCCCAAACGAAAAGCACACGTCACTCTTGCTGCAACCATCGATGATACACAACAAATCACAAACGGTCTGTAGCACTTGTATGTGTGCGAAGGGGCTCCTGGACCGTTTGTGATAGAACATTATCGCACACGGTAATTGTTGGGAAACATGTGCGATGGAGTCTTGCATGTCAGAAGGGTTCCGCAGAAAACTACTGTGCAATGGGGCACATATCGCACACAGTTCATATGTTGGCCCGTGTGCTTTACATACCATTTCCCAAACGGTTAATCACGACACACAGTTTGGTTTCACTGCGTCATTAAAAACATTTAATCACCGATCCAACACGCGCGAAAGAATTTAGTGTGTGCTGCATCGCACACGATTACATTTTGCAAGGACTCTGGATCATGGCACATATCCCCGACGGTTTCTGAGTCGTGTGGGAAGGACCCCCCTATCACCCACACTCACTTGGCTATGGTTCCAAATACTGTCACGGAAAGGGGTTAAAAACCGTTTGTATAGGACCTCGTTGTACCAGTGTGCCAAGGGGGATTCGATCATGGAGGACATCTACATCAACTCTATTGCCCTTCAGATGAAGTGTCAGTAGTTTACCACAGACCTATGGGTCCATAGCTAGTAGCTAGATGGCTTCTTCTCTCTCTGATCTTTAATACAATGTTCTCCTCGATGTTCTTGGTGTTCTATCTGATGTAATATTCTTTTGCGTAGCGTTTTTCGAGATCCGATGAAGTGTGGATTTATGATCAGATTATCGATGAATATTACTTAAGTCTTCTCTGAACTCTTTTATGCATGAATAAATATCTTTGTATTTCTCTTCGAATTATCGGTTTGGTTTGGCCAACTAGATTGGTTTTTCTTACAATGGGAGAGGTGCTTAGTTTTGGGTTCAATCTTGCGGTGTCCTCACGCAGTGACAAAGTAGGGATGGCGAGGTATGTATTGTATTATTGCCATCAAGGATAAAAATATGGGGTTTTCATCATATTGCTTGAGTTTATCCCGCTACATCGTGTCATCTTACTTAAGGAGTTACTCCGTTCTTATGAACTTAATACTCTAGATGCATGCTGGTTAGAGGTCGATGTGTGGAGTAATAGTAGTAGCTGCAGAATCATTTAGGTCTACTTGACACAGACTTGATACCTATATTCATGATCATTGCCTTAGATATTTTCATAACTTTGTGCTTTTCTATCAATTGCTCAATAGTAATTCGTTTACCCACCATATGTTTTCTTTCAAGAGAGAAGCCTCTAGTGAAACCTATGGCCCCCAGGTCTATTTTCCATCATATATTTTCAGCTCTATAAACTAAAAAACCCCAGATACATTGCAGCAATTTATTTATATTTACTTTAGTTTGCTCTTTTATTTATCTTTTATACTTATCTCTATTAGATCTCACTATTGTTCGTGATCGTGAAGGGATTGACAACCCCTTTTCCGCGTTGTGTGCAAGTGTTTGTTAGTTTGTCTAGGTGCATAGATTGGAGACTTGCTTTTTCCTCCTAATGGATTGATACCTTGGTTCTTAACTGAGGGAAATACTTATCTCTACTTTGCTACATCACCATTTCCTCTTCAAGGGAAAAATCAATGCAAGCTCAAGAAGTAACAGGAAGAATTTCTGGTGCCGTTGCCGAGGAGGTTCTACATCAAGCCCACCAAGTACCTATCATAAACTCTCATCCCTTGCACTTACATTATTTGACATTTTCCTCTCGTTTTCCTCTCCCCCACTTCTAAAACATTTTCAGAAAAATACAAAAATATTTGCCTTCTTATTTCGCCCTTTTTTCCGCTCGATCTTTTGTTTGCATGAACTCATCATCATGAGTGACTTTGGTACGGCAGAAACAGATGATGGCCTAACTCCTAAAATTGGATGAACTGGCAATCTGGATGCTAAAACTTCTTTTTTGGGGCAATGGAATGTTATGGGAAAAGAACATATCCAAGAATTTTTCAATTGTGTAGGCAATTTGCCTTTTGATGATACTCCTATACTTCAAAGAACTAAAACTTAATCGGAGGCTATTTCAGCACTAGTTCTGAAATTTGAAAGTAGATTTATCTATACCCATCCTACCTTGCAAAGATTTTTTTATGAGCTACCCGTTATAAAAGATCCTAAGGATAAAAAGATAGGTACCCACGTTATTATGAACGAATTTGATCACATAGTACGGGAAGCTAGGGAAAATTTTGATCTTTATGGTATGAGCCATGAAAAACCGGTGATAGATGAGATTCTTTACAATAGTGACTATACGTTGAGACATTTGTTTGGAAATAATCAAATTTTTGATTTGAACCTTAAAAAGAAAATCCTCGTGTTAGATATGATCCAACAAGTTTTCAACAATGTTAATCGAGAGTATTCTTGGATTGTAGCCGGAAATCAAAGGGGACACATAGATGGGCAGGTTGATAATGCAAAAAGTTCTATGGATAATGTGTTTCAAGTTATCTTTGCAAAACCTCCCGACAAGAACACTTCTATGGAAAAAAATACCAAGGATGACAATACCTAGATCTATGTTTTATGCCTAGCTAGGGGCATTAAACAATAGCGCTTGTTGGGAGGCAACCCAATTTTATTTTTGAGTTTTTGTTTTTGGTTCTGTTCTCGAATAAATAGACATTATTACTTCTTTAGTAATTTTGTTTTGGTGTTTTAATTAGTGTTTGAGCCAAGTAAGACCTTTGGGATACTTTGGTATATTGTTGATTTGGTATTGCTGAAAAATAGAAACGTTTGCGTCCAGTAACAGAATTGTTTAAATTCACTGGAGCGTGGAAAAATTCTGAATTTTTTACACAAGATTGATATATGAATTGCCTCTGTTTTCCTATTTTTTCAGAATTGTTGGAGTTAGAGAAGTATACAAAGTTTTCAGATTGCTACATGCTGTTCCGTTATTGACAGATTCTGTTTTCTATGTGTTGTTTGTTTATTTTGATGAATCTATGGGTAGTATCGGGGGGGGGGGTATGAACCATGGAGAAGTTGGAATACAATATATATAACACCAATATAAATTTAGAAAGAGTTCACAACAGTACCTAAAGTGGTGATTTATTTTATTATACTAATGGATCTCACGAGTTTTCTGTTGAGTTTTGCATTGTGAAATTTTGGGTAAAGATTTGATGGACTATGGAATAAGGAGTGGCAAGAGACTAAGCTTGGGGATTCCCAAGGCACTCCAAGGTAATATTCAAGGACAGTCAAGCATTTAAGTTTGGGGATGGCCCGGATGGCATCCACTCTTTCGTCTTCGTTCCATCGGTAAATTTACTTGAGGCTATATTTTTATTCAACACATGATATGTGTTTTGCTTGGAGCGTATTGTATGATATGAGTCTTTCCTTTTTAGTTTACAACAATCATCCTTGCTGTACACACCTTTTTAGAGGGACACGCATGAACCGTGAATTTATTAGAATACTCTATGTGCTTCACTTATTTCTTTTGAGCTAGGCAGTTTGCTCTAGTGCTTCACTTATATCTTTTTAGAGCATGGCGGTGGCTTTATTTTATAGAAATTGTTGAACTCTCATGCCTATTTTGGGAGTCTTTAAATAGCATCGTAATTTTCTTAGATTATTAAATTAGTCCTAATATGATGGGCATCCAAGAGGGATATAATAAAAACTTTCATATAAAGAGCATTGAATACTATGAGAAGTTTGATTCCTTGCATTGGTTTTGAGAAGGGACAATGTTACTATCCTTTTCCACACTTGTACTTCAAACCATGTTCTTCATGATAGAGAGCCTCCTATTTTGTCACTTTCATATAATAGTGGGAGTTTTTCATTATAGAACTTGGCTTGTAGATTTCAATGATGGACTTCCTCAAATTGCCCTAGGTCTTCATGAGCAAGCAAGTTGTATGCACACTCACTTAGTTTCCTTTTGAGCTTTCATACACTTATAGCTCTAGTGCATCCGTTGCATGGCAATCCTTACTCCCTCACATCTATATTTATTGATGGGCATCTCCATGGCTCGTTAATACGCCTAGTTGATGTGAGACTTTCTCCTTCTTTTTGTCTTCTCCACAACCACCATATTCTATTCCACCTATAGTGCTATATCCATGGCTCACGGTCAAGTATTGCGTGAAAGTTGAGAAAGTTTGAGAACACCAAAAGTATGAAACAATTGCTTGGATTGTCATCGGGGTTGTGCATGATAAAATACTTTGTGCGATGAAGATGGAACATAGCCAGACTATATGATTTTGTAGGAATAACTTTCTTTTGCCATGTTATTTTAAGAAGACATGATTGCTTTATTAGTATGCTTGAAGTATTATTGTTTTTATGTCAATATTAAACTTTTTTTTGACTCTTATGGATCTGAATATTCATGCCACAATAAAGAAGATTACATGGATGAATATGTTAGGTAGCATTCCACATCAAAAAAATCTGTTTTTTTACCATTTACCTACTCGAGGACGAGTAGGAATTAAGCTTGGGGAAGCTTGATACGTCTCCAACGTATCTATAATTTTTTACTGTTCCATGTTATTATATTATCTGTTTTGGATGTTTATATGCATTAATATGCTATTTTATATTATTTTTGAGACTAACCTATTAACCTAGAGCCCAGTGCCAGTTTATGTTTTTTTCCTTATTTTTGAGTTTTACAAAAAAGGAATACCAAACGGAGTCCAAACGGAATAAAACTTTTTTATGATTTTTCTTGGACCAGAAGACATTCGGAGGACTTGGAGAGGGGGCCTGAAGGTTCCCGAGGAGGCCACAAGCCTGCTAGGCGCGCCCAGAGGGGGGGGGGCTGAGGGCTTGTGGGCCCCTCGGGAGTCCTCCAACCCTAATCTTTGAACTATAAATTCAGAAATATTTCCCCAACATTAGAAGCATCCACCAAAATACTTTTCCACCACCGCAAGCCTCTGTTCCCATGAGATCCATCTTGGGGCCTTTTTCGGCACCCTGTCAGAGGGGGATTCGATCACGAAGGCATCTACATCAACCTTGCTGCCCTTCCGATGAAGTGTGAGTAGTTTACCATGGACCTACGGGTCCATAGCTAGTAGCTAGATGGCTTCTTCTCTCCCTGATCTTCAATACAATGTTCTCCTCGATGTTCTTGGATTTCTATCTGATGTAATATTCTTTTGCGGTGTGTTTGTCGAGATCCGATGAATTGTGGATTTATGATCTGATCATCTATGAATATTATTTGAGTCTTCTTTAAACTCTTTTATGCATGATTAAATATCTTTGTATTTCTCTTTGAATTATCGGTTTGGTTTGTCCAACTAGATTGTTTTTTCTTGCAATGGGAGAGCTGCTTAGTTTTGGGTTCAATCTTGCGGTGTCCTCACCCAGTGACAAAGTAGGGGTAGCAAGGCACGTATTGTATTGTTGCCATCGAGGATAAAAAGATGGGCTTTTCATCATATTGCTTGAGTTTATCCCTCCACATCATGCCATCTTACTTAAGGAGTTAGTCTGTTTTTATGAACTTAATACTCTAGATGCATGCTCGATAGCGGTGGATGCCTAGAGTAATAGTAGTAGATGCAGAATCATTTCGATCTACTTGACACAGACGTGATACCTATATCCATGATCATTGCCTTAGATATCATCATAACTTTGTGCTTTTCTATCAATTTCTTGACATTAATTTGTTTACCCATTGTATGTTTTCTTTCAAGAGAGAAGTAGCAAAGGGTGATGTCAACAATAGTAACTCATGATCACTCATATCCAACTGGATATATGTGCCTAGATCTTTCACCACCACATGATTCTTGCAAAAGAGAAAATTAAAAAAAGAATAGAGGAGAACACTATTGACTCTTGCATGAAAAGTAAATACATAAAGTAAAGGATATGCCCTTCACAGAGGGAAGCAGAGGTTGTCAAACGCTTTTTATTTTCGGATGCGCAAGCTCTTAATGCAAAGGAACGTCACGTTATATTGCCCCTTGTGATAGCAACCTTTATTATGCAGTATGTCGCTTTTATTTCTTTGCCATCACAAGTTCGTACAATGCTTATTTTCCCTTACACTAAAAGATCAGACATATTTAGAAGGAACTTTTATTGCTTTATGCACCGACGACAACTTACTTGAAGGATCTTATTCAGTCCATAGGTAGCACTACAAAAAAATACACTGTCGTGATAATTTGTCATAGTAGGTCACGTTTTGTATCATGGATGTACATCCATGACGATTTTATGAAAGAATCAAGATATTCATACTTGTGCTGCCGTAGAAGTGTTGCATGACATTACCAAAATTATCATCACGGAAGTGTCTACTTCCATGACGATAAATCATGCGTCATAGAAGTGCTTTCGTTAAGGGTAACCGACATGTGGCATCCACCGTAACGGGTCACCGTTGAGCTATGAGGTTCCGGTTTGGATCTGGTAACCCGTTAACAACCCAGACCAATGGAGATTTTCCATGTGTAAAATTCTCAATGGCCAAAGGAACCACGTGTCAGCTCACCATTGGGACAAATGTCATCCACTCGTTGGACCGAAGGCGCCTATGATACGTCGACACGTGGCACGGCCCAACAGAGGCCCATTCCAGTGAAAAGGTTGTCCCATTTGAATTGGTCAAAAGGTAGCAGGCCGGCCCATCGAAAGTCTGTTAACGGCCTGTTCGCATACAGCCCATTTGCAGCCTGCTAACTCACGGATAGTTATGGCCTACCCGAATTTGGACCAGTAGCATCATCTAGGCCATCCAATATGACTCCAACCCATTTTATCTCCTGGCCAATGTATGGCGCATGATGTCTTTCAGCCCATAGGAGGCCCTTTGTAATACTTGGCCCATTAAAGGGCCGAGTTGAAACTGCCCCATAATGAATAGTGTGTCGCTTTTTACCCATTAATGGCCCATTATTACGTCGGCCATTTCTAGCCCGTGTTAAATCTCGGCCTTATAAGGGCCCATTTATTCTTGGGCTCATTTCCAGAATTCGGTTACTTACGGTCTGTTACTGGCCTGTCTCGCTTGGGGGCCAAATTCAGCCCGTGTTTACAGTCGGCCTTTTTGTGGCCTATTAACCCGTTGAGCTGTTTTCATAGCGTCATCAAATACGGCCTATTAACGGCCCGTTATGGTCAGACCATAAAACAGACGATTTCCACTCTAGCCCGTTTACGACCCATTTTGCATACCGTTATTGGTCCATGAATAGTATGACCCATGTTTGGCGAATTGATTATATGCCCCGTAAAAGGCCCATAGATTAGACGACCCGTAGAAGGCCCATGGATCCTATGGCCCGTATAAGGCCCATGCATCCTACGGCCCGTAGAAGGCCCATGGATCGTACGGCCCGTAGAAGGCCCATGGATCGTACGGCCCGTAGGAGGGCCATGGTCACTACAGCAGGTAGCAGGACCATGGTTACAATAGTCTGTGTATTGCCAAGGTTATTGTGGCCTATTTATAAAAATAGGTTATTGTAGCCACTAGAAAAACGCGGAAAAAGAACTGCAGTGACTACAAGCAAACTACTAAACAAGACAATAAAGAAATAAATAAGCAAGCAACTAAGGCTAGGCTATTACGGCTATTGCACATATTACATCCATTGGGCATCAAAGTTCGCCACCAGTGCAAATATAGGGAACAAAGTAGCATATTACATACACTGGCCGTCTAAATTAGCCACCAGTGCAAATAAACGCGGCAACACAACAAGTCCATAACTGAAACAACTTCATAAGAGCTCAAGAAACGTTATCCTGGGTATCTACCATGCTGGCAATAAGCTTAGCAAGCTTATTAGCTTTGTCCTATTTGGCGCTAAAATCCTCCAACGCTTGCTGTTGCACGAGAAAGTATGCATCTGAATGCTCTAGGGACTTTCACAGTCCTTCGGCTTCTTGTCGCAGCACAGCTGATTGATGTCTTTCAGCTTGTAGTTGAGACTCAAGAAACTGAAGTGATTCAGACACTGAGTTGGAATAGCTTGTGCCAGCGGTAGTGGCCAGTAACTCGAACACTAAACCAAGAAAGGACTTTGGGGTTGTCTCATTGTCTTATGGATAGTTTTCCTTAGCTATTTTATCAGCTTTGTTGGAGACCAACAAGGATGTTTCACTATCCTGAACCTTATTTGCATTACTTCCTTTACCATTGCATAATAAGGCACTCTTCCCCAATATTCTGGCAGCATTCTAAAAGAATAAAGAAGCAGACACATAATAGGTTTAGCATGTACTAGTATATGAAACTCATTTCGGTGAACCAGTTCATTAGTAAGGTGGACATGATTAAATTACCAAGTCTTCTACTGCCAAGTAGTACATAATAAAAGAGTCAAACAAACATATATCTATGTCCTATGGTCACTGCATTGTCTTGCCAAATCAAAATAGAGACACGGTTCAAATCATATCAGTTCAAGACAGCAACACTGAAAGAATACAAAGCGTGGGAAACTACATGACACAATAAGATTTCAGATGGGTACCATGGATCTACATGTACAACAACACTATTGGCTCTGTTGTGATGCTAGTAATGTGCATGATATAAGAAGTCAACTATATACATAATTGAAATTGAAATCAAGAGAGCTATTTATAAGAGCAAACCTGTTAAAGAAACATGCGTAAACATACCTATTGTGCCATTGGAATTTTGATTGGATCCTTCAATTTAAAAATAAGTTTGTATGAGTAAATACAGTGATACAAGAGCAAAGCAGTATGCACGATAGCAATGGAATCTTAAATGAGAACAATTGTTCTTCAAGTTTAAGTAGTTGTTCTACATGAATAGAGTACAGTAAGACGCAGGCATATAGTACTTAAAATTAAAAAATGAGCTCATAGACCTTACCACATTCTTGGTTCGGGACCAGTACAGAACAAGGCGTTCCTAGTCATCATCGAGTAAATGTGTCTCAGTAGAACGTAAGTGAATTTGATGAGTTTCTTTGCCAGTGAAGTACATTTTCTTCAGGTAACTCTGATACTGCCACCAAGCATTCTTGAAGATAGCAGAGGTATTAGCATAGGTTACCTCGTCCTGATTTTCCAAATTGGTCCTTCTCTATAGAAAAAATGGGAAAACTTACTGTATTATAACCATCATGGAAGTAGAATGTATGGGACAAAGCAAAGTAATTGCCATGAATAACATTACTTACACATAAATCCAGGAAAAACACCTGCAACTGGCATTTTCCTTCATCTTCCGTATAATATTTCCATGATGGGAAGATACGCACGTAGGATTTAACAACATCAAATGCGATAGATGCTAAACTATGAATGGCTAGTTGTGCTTCCTCCACAGAAATAGGTGTACTAACTGGTGGAGTTGGGGTTCGCTGTGGTAGTACTGGCGCTTTGGGCACTGGAGCTGCCTTACTAACTGCTCTTGTTTGGGAGGTCTGTGGTGGAGATGGTGCTGTGTCAACATGAACTGGGTTACTATCTGCTGGGGTTGGGGTTAGATTGGGTGAAGCTGGTTCTCTGTCCATCACAGTAGGGGTACAATCTCCGAGAGTCTGGGTTATGTGTGGTAGGGCTGGTTCTCGTGCATGTACAACCGGGGTGCTATCTCCACCAAGAGGTAGCACTATTTTATTTGAAGACCGTGTTTTTACTCCGCTAGATACTGCCATCACCCGCTCCAATTCAAATGGCTGATAAACATGAAACATAGCTGAATGTATAGATATTGTATGAGAGACAAATGCAATAGATATTGTGGAAAAAAGAGGGCATTGCCAGTGTTCTGGGAATAGGGGTACCCAGACTTGCCTGCCTGCGGCCCACGATGTTGCTCCATCGGCGGCCTGGTATGACCGAGCTTGGACATCGGCAACTCAAGACCCTCGCGAGGGGCCCAGTCTCGCGAGGAGGGCAACACCAAGACCTTCGAAGGGAGCAGCCTCCTCAGGCTGTCTACCAAGGAGCATAGATTTCTATGAAAGGATCACCTCGCGAGGTTCGGGTGACGTGAGCCATGACGATCAAGGCCAGGCAGGCGCTATTGGGCGTAGTGTACCAGTTTCCTCTTTGGTGCCAAGGAGGCAAGCGTAGGCGCGGAGTCCCGAAGAATCGGCCAAAGGTTTCCATTCCTGTGCAACAAGACCAAGACCGCCAGGATGACAGGACGGAGGTCATCGCCGAGCCCACCATGGCGTCACGGCCAGAAGCTTTTGCACGCGAAGACCACTTTCGTCGGGATAAGATGTACTAGCTGTCTCCCTTCAAATTTGGCCATTGTGGGATCCCTTCCCACCTTCATTTGGGAAGAGGACCAAGGCTGCTATAAATAGGACCTAGCCTCCACCATAGGATGGGATCGAATCCATTCCACCCTCACCAGCTCACTGGAGCTCAAGAACACACCTCCTGAGGTTATTCTCCACTATACTAGTTCATCCTCAGCCCTTCGAGGCCAATGCAACACAAAGCAGGAGTAGGGTTTTACACCGCAAGGTGGCCCGAACATTGGTAAACTGTTGCGTCTCCTTTCCTTCGACTTCGTCGCCCTAGGCTAAGAGCTTGGCGATTAGGTAGACTGGGGAGGTTGAGTTGTTCGCACGCACCCCAGATTTGAACCTCTCAATTGTTTGTGGAACTCGAAATTCGACATTTGGCGCATCGGGTAGGGGTGCATCGAAGATCCGTCGCTCTATCCGCTGCGCTCCGTTGTCGGCTCTCATGGTGGGTGCTCCTCCATCGACCGTATCGAAGTGCACCTTCGGAGGAGCCGTGGGCCTCCGGGCCTTTACTCCCTCCCTACGGCGGGTGCAGTGGCCACCCAAGCTCAGGCCAGAGTTGTCACCCCGCTATGAATGCGCGCCAGATTAGGCAGGCTTCCTCCAAGAATACGAGGAGGCAGTTTGGGCGGCCCGCGGCAATGACAAGGTCATTGCCAGCTGGCTCCCCATGGCCCTCGTGGGCACGCCGCACACCTGGCTGCTCAACTTGCCATGGTCTTGATGTCTACTATGCAACTTTATTCTTGTAGACACGTGTTGGGCCTCCAAGCGCAGAGTTCTGTAGGACAGTAGCAATTTTCCCTCAAGTGGATGACCTAAGGTTTATCAATCCGTGAGAGGTGTAGGATGAAGATGGTCTCTCTCAAATGACCCTGCAACCAAATACAAGAAATCTCTTGTGTCGCCAACACACCCAATACAATAGCAAATTGTGTAGGTGCACTAGTTCGGTGAAGAGATGGTGATAAAAGTGTAATATGGATGGTAGAAATATTTTTTATAATCTGAATAAGTAAAAACAAAAAGGTAACAAATAGTAAACGGGCACAAAAACAGTGTTGCAATGCTTAAAAATGAGGCCTAGGGTCCGTACTTTCGCTAGTGCAACCTCTCAACAATGCTAACATAGTTGGATCATATGATTATCCCTAAAATTACAATAAAGAATCACTCATGAGTTCCTATTAGCGGAGAACAAATGATAGGAATTGTTTGTAGGTCACGAAACCACTTCAAAGTTATTTTTTCCGTTCGATCTATCCTAGAGTTCGTACTAGAATAACACCAAAGAAAATTCATATTCATAATACTCAATCCACATAAAGAACTATAAAGAGACCCCAAAGTTTCCGTCGGAGAAAAATGTGCACCAACCCCTATGCATCGATTACCCCAATATCACCGCGAGAATCCACGAGTTGAATGCCATAACACATATCAAGTGAATCAATAAGATACCTCATTGTCACCTCAAGTATTAATATTGCAAGATATATATCATGTGTTCTCATCTCTGAATATTCAATCCGACAAGACAAAACTTTGAAGGGTAAAGATTCAATTCATCATAACAAGAGCATAGAGGGGAGAAACATCATATGATCCGACTATATTAACAAAGCCCATGATGTAGATCACGAGAGAGAAAGAGATCAAACACATAGCTACTGGTACAAACCCTCAGCCCCGAGGGTGGACTACTCCCTCATCATCGTGGTGGCCGCCGGGATGATGAAGATGGCCACCGGAGATGATTCCCCCCTTTGGCAGGGTGCCGGAACGTGGTCTAGATTGGTTTTCACGGACCTTGCGGCGGCGGAACTTCTGATCTAGGTCTTCCCCCAAGGGTTTCGGAATATTTGGGAATTTATAGTGCAAAGAGAGGGTGCAGGAGGCCATCGAGGTGGGCACACACCACCTGGGTGCGCCAGGGGGCGCTGGCGCGCCCTGGTGGGTTGTGCCCCCCCTTGGGGCACCCCCAGGTGCACCTCAGGCCCATTGGGTTCCTTCTGGTCCGGAAAAAATCTTCAAAAAGTTACGCGGTGTTTGGACTCCATTTGATATTGATTCCCTGTGATGTAAAAAACAAGCAAAAAACATCAACTAGCACTAGGCACTGGGTCAATAGGTTAGTCCCAAAAAATGATATTAAGTTGCTACAAAATGATTGTAAAAAATACAAGAATGATAATATAATGGCATGAATACTTCATAAATTATAGATACGTTGGAGACGTATCAGCATCCCCAAGCTTAATTCCTACTCGTCCTCGAGTAGGTAAATGATAAAAGAAATAATTTATGAAGTGTGAATGCTAGCAAAGTGCATAAGTTTGATCAATGATAATTTCAATCACTTTATCTAGCATCATAACAGCAATTCTTTCTTATGAAACTTCTCATGTTATAGTAGCAACCAATTCACATGTTAAGGTTCAAACAATGAACTCTCTTGAAACTCAAAAACCTATGTTCTCAGTCACCAAGCAATTGCAATTCAACTTATTCAACAGAGTCTTAAGTAAGAGCTCCACATACTCAACCATCTTATAGTCTTCTATGATTGCTAACACTCACCGCATACACATGAGCAAAATATTTCAACCGGACACATAGAAATAAAGGGGCTTATAATTTCGCCTCCCAATGTATTCACCTTTGGGTGATGTCAACAATAATAACTCATGCTACCCATATTCAATTGGACATATGTGCCTAGATCTTTCCTCACCACTTGATGCTTGCCAAAGGAGAAAAATAAAAAGGAATAGAGAGAAAAACTTTGACTCTTTGCATAAAAGTAAATACATAAATGTAAAAGACAGGCCCTTCGTAGAGGGAAGAAGAGGTTGCCATGTGCTTATTTGTTCGTATGCTCAACCCCTTAATGCAAAAGAACATCATGTTATATTGCCCCCTATGATAGCAACCTTTATTATGCAGTCTGTCGCTTTTATTCTATGCCATCACAAGTACATACAACACTCAGTTTTCTCTTACACTAAATGATCTAACACTTCTAGAAGTAATTTTTATTGCCGTTTTGCACCGATGACAACTTACTTGAAGGATCTTGCTCAATCCTTAGGTAGGTATGGTGGACTCTTGAAAATAAGATTTGGGTTTAAGGGTTTTTGGATGCACAAGTAGTATCTCTACCTGGTGCGAAATGTTTGGCTAGCAAAGATGGGGGGGGGCAAGCACCATATGTTGAAGGATATATGACAATATAACCTCTATGTGAATATGAACAAACATAAATCATTACATTTTCTTCCTTGTCCAACGGCAACAATTTTGGCATATAATATTTTGATGGGGGCTCACAATCACAAAAGATTTCCAAGATAGTGTATTTGCATGTGAAAGTTCTCTTCCTTATACTAATTATTCGTGAATTGCTTGTATGACCAATATTGTGATTGTCAAGCCCCAAAATATTTCACTTTCTAAACCCAATGTGAAGCTACCACTAGGCATGATATGATTTCCACTTCATGACATTCAATTTATTCATCAATTTACTCATAGGATATAAGTGAAGCACAAGAGTAAATGACAAACTACTCCAAAAAGATATAAGTGAAGATCGTGCGAGTAGTTCAGTAAATAAGTAGCTATTTAAGGACTCTATTTATTTAAAACTTTCATATCCAAGTAACTTATTAAAGGAGCAAGCAAAAACAAAATAAGATGACATTCCAAGGATAGCACACATTATGTAGAAGCAAAAACTTAGGCTCGACCGATAATAACCGATTGTTGAAGAAGAAAAGTGGGATGCCTACCGGGGCATCCCCAAGCTTAGATGCTTGAGAATTCTTGAAATATTATCTTGGGATGCCTTGGGCATCCCCAATCTTGAGCTTTTGTGTCTCCTTAATTCTTCTCATATCATGGTTTTCCTAAATCTCAAAAGCTTCATCCACACAAAACTCAACAAGAACTCATGAGATAAGTTAGTATGAATCAATGAAAAACCTTATCATCCTCTATTGTAGAAAATTACTAAAATTATTATTCAACATTGAATACTAAATGCCTATGCATATTTAATAGTCCTATACTCAAATAGAATCATTAAACAAGCAAACATATGCAAACAATGCAACCATAACAACAATCTACCAAAACAGTATAGTCTGTAAAGAATGCAAGAGTATCAATACTTCTCTAACTCCAAAAATTATGAAACAAACTACACACTGTAGAAAATTTATCAGAGCTTATTTTTCAAAAAGTTTCAAAATTTAGTAATATTCTGACTTTTCTGGGGAATGTTTTCAACATTGATAAGCTTTCTGTTTTCAAACAACAACAAGTATACTTGCAAAATAAGCACAACAAAGGCTATCATTGCCACTTTTATTGAAATAAAAGATGCAAAACATTATTCTCAATAACAGCAAGAAAATCCTAGCAAAATAAATTGACGCTCCAAGCAAAACATATACCATGTGACGAATGAAAACATAGCTCCAAGTGAGGTTACCGATAATGTTGGAGACGAAAGAGGGGATGCCATCCGGGGCATCCCCAAGCTTAGTTGCTTGGACATTCCTTGAATATTACCTTAGGGGTACCTTGGGCATCCCCAAGCTTAGGATCTTATCACTCATTATTCTCCTCACACCGACATCTCACCCAAAACTTGAAAACTTCAATCACACAAAACTTAACGGAACCTTGTGAGATAGGTTAGTATGGTAAAGAGCAAACCATTTCACTTTTCATACTGTCAAAGACAAGATTCATAATTGTTTCCACACAATGCCTACTGTAGCATATCATTTCCACAATTTATTTTGAGCAATATAAGCCATAGAAACAAGGAAACAAGCAAACTATGCATTGAAAATAGAATCTGTCAAAAACAGAACAGTCTGTAGTAATCTGTACTCAAACCATACTTCTGCTACTCCAAAAATTATGAAAAAAAATTGGACCACATGAGAAATTTGTATATTAATCTTCTTCAAAGAGAATCAGCTCAAAACCACTCTTCTGTTAAAACTAAGCTATTTTCGTGAGCGCAAGAGTTTCTGTTTTTCAGCAAGATCAAATCAACTATCACCCAACATGATCCCAAAGGCTTTACTTGGCACTTTATTGAAACAAAGACAATAAAACATGACTACTACAGTAGCCTAATCATGTGAACATACAAAAACAGTAGATAAAAGTGTTGGGTTGTCTCCCAACAAGCGCTTTTTAATGCCTTTTAGCTAGGCGTGATGATTTCAATGATGCTCGCATAAAAGATATGAATTGAAACATAACAAGAGCATCATGAAGCATATGACTAGCATATTTAGGTCTAACCCACTTCCTATGCATAGGGGTTTTGTGAGCAAACAACTAATGGGAACAAGAATCAACTAGCATATGAATGCAAAACAAGTGCAACTTCAAAGCAATCAACACATAGAGAAGATATTTGATATTATTGAGATATGTGAGAGCACAAGTTACTCTCTCATAATAATTTCCAAAGGCATAATGAATGGATTCAATAATATAAACATCACATACAACACTCTTTCATGATGCACAAGCATAGAAGATTTATTACTCTTTATGGCATACATGTCATCATAATAATCATCATAGATAGCAACTTTATTGTCATAGTCAATTGAAACCTCTTCCAAAATAGTGGATGTATCACTAAATAAAGTCATGACCTCTCCAAATCCACTTTCATCAATATTGTAATAAGATTCAACACCCTCCAAAATAGTGGGATCATTACTACCTAGAGTTGACACTCTTCCAAACCCACTTTCTTCAATGTAATCATCATAAATAGGAGGCATGCTATCATCGTAATAAGTTTTCTTATCAAAAGTAGAAGGAATCAAAGGATCATATTCATTATGAAAAGGATCCCCAAGCTTGGGACAAGCATTATTTTCAGCAAATAAATCCTTAAACATTTCATACTCATCAAACATAGCATCCCCAAGCTTGTGGTTTTGCATATCATCATAATCATTCTTATCAATAGCATGAATGGCCCCAATAGTATAGCAAACATTATTATCATATTCTTCCAAGCAAGTGCCAAAAAGATCTTCAAGGTCATAAGAGACATCATAGTCTTCCCAATCATAATCATCAGAACAAGTAGTAGGCATCTCATAATCATGCTCAATATCATCATCCTCCATCAACATATTTGATTCACTTTCATGAGGCACAATGGTGATAGGAGCAATGTTACTTGGTAGAGTTACCTTTTTACCTCTACTTTTTCTTCTTTTCTTTTTCTTCTTCACCACCTCACGTGTGGGTTTAATCAATTTTTTTGAGCTTCTTGTTGAAGAGATTGATTGGATAGGAAGATCCTCCTCGTTACCTGGAACATCATAAAAACACTAGGAGGGTACTGGGAAATATTTTCCCTTTCATTAGCACTCTCTTCATATTCTATTTGTTTTATTTTCTTTAGATAGTTGGCAATGTAAGGATTCTCAATGCAATTTACCGCACAAAACATATAAATTTCCTCTAGATCAAAATCAAGAACTCTCTCAAGGGCAAATTCTGGAATATCCTTAGTTATACATTTCATTTCATCATAGCCCATAAGTAAACTAAGTTCATTATGATGCGCAAGGGAAATCAAGTCATCACAATTTTTGGACATGATTCGATCATGAAACAATTTGCATTCGGTATTTAAATGACCATGTTCATTGCAAAGTTCACAAGGATGGCTAAGAAAATTTAATTTTTCAGCACAAACATCTAGTCTCTCTTGCAACCATTTAGTTTCCAAATACTTCATGCCTCTTGCAAAATCTATCTTCCCTATTTGGTGTGTACTTGCAAACTCTATGCACTCCACAAAATTTGACATGCTTATAAGAGACATTTTCATCATGACTAGTGCAATCATCATTAGTACTGTGGATATTCAAAGAGTTCATAGTAACAACATTGCAATCATGCTCGTCATTCATGCCAATCATTTTATTAAATTATTCTTCTAACAATTGAGCACAACTTTCCGATCCATCATTTTCAAGAAAGATATTATATAGATGATCAATAATATGACGCAACCTTAATTCCATTTTTTGTAGTTTTCTTTTATAAGCCAAACTAGTGATAAAAAAAGAAACTAAAAGACTCAATTGCAAGATCTAAAGATATACCTTCATGCACTCACCTCCCCGGCAACGGCGCCAGAAAAGAGCTTGATGTCTACTACGCAACTTTATTCTTGTAGACACATGTTGGGCCTCCAAGCGTGGAGTTTTGTAGGACAGTAGCAATTTTCCCTCAAGTGGATGACCTAAGGTTTATCAATTCGTGATAGGTGTAGGATGAAGATGGTCTCTCTCAAACGACCCTGCAACCAAATACAAGAAATCTCTTGTGTCCCCAACACACCCAATACAATAGCAAATTGTATAGGTGCACTAGTTCGGTGAAGAGATGGTGACAAAAGTGTAATATGGATGTTAGAAATATATTTTTATAATCTGAATAAATAAAAACAGAAAGGTAGAAAATAGTAAACGGGCACAAAAATGGTGTTGCAATGCTTAAAAATAAGGCCTAGGGTCCGTACTTTTGCTAGTGCACCCTCTCAACAATGCTAACATAGTTGGATCATATGATTATCACTCAAAGTGCAATAAAGAATCACTTCCGAGTTCCTATTAGTGGAGAACAAAATATAGGAATTGTTTGTAGGTCACGAAACCACCTCAAAGCTATTCTTTCCGTTCAATCTATTCAAGAGTTCATACTAAAATAACACAAAGCTATTTTTTCCGTTCGATCTATCCTAGAGTTCGTACTAGAATAACACCAAAGCAAATTCATATTCATAATATTCAATCCACACAAAGAACTGTAAAGAGACCCCAAAGTTTCTGTCGAAGAAAAACGTGCATCAACCCCTATGCATATCTTACCCCAATATCACCGCGGGAATCCGCGAGTTGAATGCCATAACACATATCAAGTGAATCAATAAGATACCTCATTGTCACCTCAAGTATTCATATTGCAAGACATATATCATGTGTTCTCATCTCTGAATATTCAATCCGACAAGACAAAACTTTGAAGGGTAAAGATTCAATTCATCATAAGAGCATAGAGGGGAGAAACATCATATGATCTGACTATATTAACAAAGCCCATGATATAGATCACGAGAGAGAGAGAGAGAGAGAGAGAGAGAGAGAGAGAGAGAGATCAAACACATAGCTACTAGTAAAAACCCTCAGCCTCGAGGGTGGACTACTCCCTCATCATCGTGGTGGCTGTCGGTGTCAAAACCGACGGATCTCGGGTAGGGGGTCCCGAACTATGCGTCTAAGGCTAGTGGTAACATGAGGCGGGGGACACAATGTTTACCCAGGTTCGGGCCCTCTCGATGGAGGTAATACCCTACTTCCTACTTGATTGATCTTGATGATATGAGTATTACAAGAGTTGATCTACCACGAGATCGTAGAGGCTAAACCCTAGAAGCTAGCCTATGATTATGATTGTCGTTGTCCTACGGACTAAACCCTCCGGTCTATATAGACACCGGAGGGGGCTTGGGTTACACAGAGTCGGTTACAGAGAAGGAGATCTACATATCCGAATTGCCAAGCTTGCCTTCCATGCAAAGGAGAGTCCCACCTGGACGCAGGACGAAGTCTTCAACCTTGTATCTTCATAGTCCAACTGTCCGGCCAAAGTATATAGTCCGGCCGTCCGAGGACCCCCTAATCCAGGACTCCCTTAGTAGCCCCTGAACCAGGCTTCAATGACGATGAGTCTGGCATGCAAATTGTCTTCGGCATTGCAGGGCGGGTTCCTTCTCCAAATACTCCGTAGAAGATTTTAAACACAAGGATCGTGTCCGGATCTGCAAAACAAATCCCACATACCACCGTAGAGAGTACAATATTCCACAAATCTAATATGCTGACAACTTTTCACAGCATGACATCACGCCACGGCCCAGTCATTATTCGAACCGTTTTTGTCAACCAGCTGCTGCACATATTGCGAGGTGGTTTCCCTGGCACGTCTTGTCGAAGCAGAGATCGTGTCCCCTTATAACGGGATTCTCATCAATACGGGTGTGGGTAACCCAACCACGCCATCAACACGACGCTTGGGGAATAAGTGAGTTTACGGGGTATGTGGGGAGGCGCACATGGTTTCTACCGCCTTTATAAAGGGATAAGGATTCACCCTTTCTCCACCCACGCCTTCGTCCTCCTCTGCTCATCCATTTCCCCTCGCTCGAGCTCTAGCGCCCAAGCTTTCTCCTTCTCGGCAAAGTCATTCCAAGCATGTCCGGAGCGGGAGGCAAGTGGATGGCCTCATCCATTAAGGAGGAGGACATCACGAAGCTTCGGGAGGCCGGATACCTGGCCGCAGACATCATGCACCGGCTCCCTACCGAAGGGCAGATCATCCCTATCCCGGAGCCTCAGAAGAGGGCAGTGTTTATCTCTCACTTTGTCCCTGGACTGGGATTCCCCCTGCACCCATTCGTCCGCGAACTTATGTTTTATTACGGGCTGGACTTCCATGATCTGGCCCCCAATTTCATCCTCAACATCTTGGTGTTTATCGTCGTGTGCGAGGCCTTCCTCCGCATTGCGCCCCACTTTGGCCTATGGCTGAAGACCTTCAATGTGAAGCCGAAGGTGGTGGTCGGCCAGCAAGCAGAGTGCGGAGGCACCATGGTGAGCAAGTTGCCCAATGTCACTTGGCATGAAGGCTCCTTTGTGGAGACCGTGAAGGGGTGGCAATCGGGGTGGTTCTACATCACCGAGCCGCGCGACACCAACTGGGTGGCGGCCCCCGAATTTCGATCCGTCATCCCCATGCGGCTCACCTCCTGGAAAAAGAAGGGCTTAGCCTGGGGCTCACCGGTGGAGCTGTCCGGACTTCAGACCTGTGTCAAAAATATGATAAGCAAGAAAATTAAGCTTGTCAACGTGGTCTAGGTCATGCTCTTCCGCCGGATCCTTCCGTGTTAGAGACGGGCTTTTAATATGTGGGAGTTCGACCCGGCCGAACACCAGACGCTGCAAGAGCTCTTCGACACAACACATGAAGATGTATGGAATGTGTTGTTCAAGACCACCGAGGTACCACCACCCATAGCCAAAGATCACAGTCTCAGCGCAAGGCGCCCTGCCAAACCGATGAGTTTTTATATTCTGCAAGACGTGCCTTTTACTAGCACATCCGCGGGAGGAATCTAAACCTCCATGCCAATTTATCAGGACTGGGTAGCGTTAGCGGAGCAGATTGACTGTCCAGCACCTCTACCTGAAGACCCAGCATCGGCTCTCTTAACAGAGATGCTGTTTCCGGCGCCCTATGAGGTGCCGGAGAAGAAGGCCAAGAAGAAGGCCGCGGGGACCAGGAAAGGTCTCCGGCGCAAGGTTGTATCAGACTCAACGTCCGAAGACACCAAGGCGCGCTCCTCCAACGAAGAGGAGGAGGAGGTAGCAGAAATCCCT
>NC_041391.1:403369015-403378287 GCF_002162155.2 Triticum dicoccoides | reverse complement strand
AAGGCCGCCCCGTCCGGGGAGGCCGAGGGGTCCAAGAAGGGAAATACCCTCCCTCTGGACCACTCCACCATAGCCGCCTACAGCGATGAGGAGTGGCTGCCCAGGGACAAGCCCCTGGCCAAGTCGTAAGTATCCGAACACTATAATACTTCCAGTATGCTTTGATTTATTGCTTCTTATCATGCCGAATATGCCTATGCAGTATGGCCAAGTCCCACCTCGGGGTATCCTCTTCGGATGGGTCTTTGGGTCAGTCGGCAATGAACAACGATTCACTCCCAACGGCCACCTCCCCCCGGCCCGCAGATGACACCGAGGTGCTGTCAAAGAGGATACCGGACTAGGGGGAGACTTTCTGGAGACGCCCCAAGGCGAAATCCCAGACGCCGGGCACATGGGGAAAAAAACCCCATGGATTTTGATGACAGGGGCTGTAGCAAGTTTGGCCCCAAGCCGGATACTGCGCCGGAACCTCGAGTGGTTCCGGATTCAGGCAGGCAGGCCCTCACTAAGGGGGGCGAGCCGCCAGTACCAGAGGCATCGGACAACTTGCTGGCAGCGCTTCACGGCGCTTCCGTTGACGAAGAGCACCGCACCATCATAAGTGTTGTGATTGAGAAGGTCCGGTCCGCCAAAAGCGGATTGACCGAAGCCTGCACCAGCCTCCTAACAGGCTTTGAGGTAAGTAATAAAATTATAAGAAAATATCATGGTATAAACAGTAGCCCCTGATGCTCTGTTTGGTGTTTGGAAAGAAAGGCCGAACAGAGGATCAAATAACATCCGCAGAGGTCTAACAAAATATGTCTATGTGAATAAGCAGGCGTCGCTGCTGGCCGCTGCCGCTCGTACTGCGGAGGTCTCTGGACTGAAGCGGGACCTGGAGCGGACCGAAGGAGAGGTCGGCCTCGTGAAGAGGCAGCTAGAGGAGAACAAAGGTACATAATACCCCATCTGTATATTGATAAAGAAGGAATTGTTTCAGCTCATAGAAGCGTTATGAACTTTAATAGGGGCCATGACCGAAGTGGCGGCCCTTAAAAAGGTGCTGACCGAGGCCGAAGACAAAGCGGCCAAGGAGCACGCCGAGCGCGAGAAGCAAGAGGCCCGAGTCGGCGAGGTCCAGCAAGAGCTCCAGGATTTTGTCAAAAAATATGAGTCCTTGGAGCGTGACTCTAGGATGCAATAGTCCGAGCTTGCGAAGGCCCTCCAGAGCGCACGAGACGCCAAGGCCGAAGCCCAAAAGGCCCTCCAGGAGATTGAGGCAGCCAAGAAGTTTGCGGCGGGTAAGGTATTCAATATTACTACTACAGAAAACCTTATACACAGAACTTTAGCAGTAGCGTGGGTCAAAAAAGCACGCTGGTGCTAAGCAGCAGTAGCGCGCGTGCACAAACCGCGCTACAGATAAAGTTCTAGCAGTAGCACGCCTTGTTCTAAACAGATTACTACTAAAATTCCCATGGCTTAGCCAATAGGCTACACATAGTATTAGCGATCCATATTGAACCGTGCTACCGCTACCTCCTTTGTAGCAGCGCATTTTTTTTCTAAACTCGCTACTGCTAAAGGATAAAAAATTAAATGGAAAGCAAATAGAAATGTAATTGAAAATGAAAGAAATAGAATAATGTGAAAGTAAAAAATAAAATGTGAAGAAAAATAAATTAAAAAGGGGAAAAAGGGAAAGGAGTAGCAATAGAGTGTATACCAGAATGCGATGTAGCTAACGTAGCAGTAGCGCGCTTTCTGGAACGCGCTACTGGTACTTCTGATTAACCACCCGCGGGCTCAAAATTTTGCTAAGTCCTCCATTCCCCCCTTTCCCCTACTCCTCTGTCACCGCCGCCTGAGGCCGCCCTCAACCTCACCGCCGCTCTCGACCTCACCGTCGCCGCCCTCGACCTCACCGCCGCCGCCCTCGACCTCACCGCCGCCGCCCGAGCCCTCCTAGCACCGCTGAGGGAGTCCTGGATTAGGGCGTATTCGTACAGCCGGACTCTATGCTTCGTCCGGACTATTGGAGTGTGAAGATACAAGACTCAAGACTCCGTCCCGTGTCCGGATGGGACTCTCCTTTGCGTGGAAGAAAAGCTTGGCGATCCGGATAATGTATTTCCTTCCTTGTAACTGACTCCATGTAAACCCTAGCCCTCTCCGGTGTCTATATAAAACGGAGAGGTTGGTCCTTAGAAGGCTGATCACAATTACAATCATAATCATCATAGGCTAGCTCCTAGGGTTTAGCCTCTACGATCTCGTGGTAGATCTACTCTTGTACTACTCATATCCTCAATATTAATCAAGCAGGAAGTAGGGTTTTACCTCCATCAAGAGGGCCCGAGCCTGGGTAAACATTGTGTCCCTTGCTTCCTGTTACCATTAGCCTAAGACGCACAGATCGGGACCCCCTACCCGAGATCCGCCGGTTTTGACACCGACATTGGTGCTTTCATTGAGAGTTCCTCTGTGTCATCGCTGCAAGGCTTAATGGCTCCTTCAATCATCATCAACAACACGGTCCAGGGTGAGGTGTTTCTCCGCGGACAGATCTTTGTGTTCGGCGGCTTAGCACTATGGGCCAATTCGCCTGGCCATCTGGAGCAGATCGACAACTACGCCCCTGGCCACCAGATCAGGTTTGGAAGCCTGAACTACATGGCTGATATCTGCGGAGACTTGATCTTCAACAGATTCTGGCCTGCTCCAGGAGCGCCGGACGGTCACGATGAGCATGACCTAGACCTGCTGTCGGACAATGCTCGAGATGTCATCCCTGCGGCAGACTCGGACCTAAATCCGGAGCAGACCGCATTGCCTAAGAATGGAGGGATGGACCCCGCCCCGCAGGCCGCACACTCATCAACGATGGAGCCGAGCACAGGCCTCGCCCCCAAAGAAGCCTGTGACACCACACCTCTAGACTCATATCCGGCTGTAGGTTCCAGTCCGCGCTCTCCTGAGCCCGCCAAATCTGGTTGGGCTCCTGTAATGGAGTTCACCGCAGCGGATATCTTGCAACACTCGCCCTTTGGTGACGTGCTGAACTCGTTAAAGTCTCTCTCTTTGTCAGGAGACTCGTGGCCGAACTATGTATGGCTCGAGAGGGAAGCAGGTGACGAAGGAATTTGTTGCCCACCCACCACCCACTTCATTGCCATGGTCGATGATTTAACCGACGTGCTTGACTTTGACTCCGAAGACATCGACAGTATGGACGACGATGCAGGAGAAGAACAGGAACCACCGCTCATGGGGCGGTGAACAGCCACCTCCTCATATGATATATACATGGTGGACACTCCGAAGGAAACCAATGGCGATGAGGCAATGGAGGATAACCCCTCAGGGAGAAAAACAAAGCATGGGCGTCGTCGATGCCGCTCCAAGCCCCGCCACAGCAATACTGGCCCAGGAGACGAAAACAATCCGGATGGTGCCGAAGAGGAATACAACCCTGATCAGCCCGCCTTTGAGCAGGCCGAGTTGGAAGATGAGTAGGTCAGCCCAGACGAACAGGCGATGAACGGATATCCGGAGGAGGACAACTACATGCCCCCCTCCGAAGACGAGATTAGCCTCGGCGACGACGAGTTCAGCTTGCCTGAGGATCCCATGGAGCAGGAGTGCTTCAAGCGTCGGCTTATGGCCACTGCGAGGAGCCTGAAAAAGAAGCAACATCAACTCTAGGATGATCAAGACCTGCTCACAGATAGATGGACTGAAGTCCTGGCAGCCGAGGAATACGGACTCGAGCGCCACATGGCTGACTGGCCACCCCGTGACCGGGGTAAAACATCATATCAGCCCGAATACCAGCCCGCACCCCCACGCCAATACACAACGGCCCAGGGCAATAGGCAGGACCTGCAAGACATACTGGAAAACAAAGCAGGACAGCCAAGATCAATCTACGGATCATGGGGGCGCGCCCCAGCACGCGACGATGACCGTCACGCCGGATACATTATCAACAAGTCCGGCCGGGCCGAGCACAGCAACCTAGACCAATTCGAACTGCATAGCCGCATAGCCCGCCACAGAGGCGCCGTGCACCCCCTCTGCTTCACTGATGAAGTGATGGATCATGAGTTCCCTGAAGGGTTCAAACCCGTAAACATTGAATCATACGATGGCACAACACACCCTGCAGTATGGATCGAAGATTTCCTTCTCCACATTCACATGGCCCGCGGAGACGATCTACATGCCATCAAGTATCTTCCCCTTAAGCTCAAAGGACCCGCCCGGCACTAGCTAAATAGCCTGCCAGCAAATTCCATGGGCAGTTGGGAAAACCTGGAAGACGCATTCCTCGACAACTTGCAGGGCACATATGTGCGACCACTGGACGCCGATGACTTGAGCCACATTACTCAACAGCCCGGAGAGTCAGCCAGGAAATTATGGACTCGGTTCCTAACTAAAAAGAACCAAATAGTCGACTGTCCGGACGCCGAAGCCCTGTTGGCTTTTAAGCATAATATCCGTGACGAGTGGCTCGCCCGACACCTCGGCCAGGAAAAACCCAAGTCCATGGCAGCTCTCACAACACTAATGACCCGCTTTTGCGCGGGCGAGGACAGCTGGTTGGCTCGCAGCAGCACTACGCCACATTCTGGCACTTCGGATGTCTGCGACAATAACGGCAAGCCACGGCGCAACAGACATAAGCAACGGAACAACGACGACAACACTAAAGACACGACAGCGAACGCCGGATTCAGCGGATCCAAGTCCGGTCAGCGGAAGAAGCCGTTCAAAAGAAACAATCATGCACCGTCCAGTCTGGACCGTATACTGGAGCGCTCGTGCCAAATTCATGGCACCCCGGACATGCCAGCCAACCACACCAACAGAGACTGCTGGGTGTTCAAACAGGCTAGCAAAGTAAACGCCGAAAACAAGGACAGGGGGCTGCACAGCGACGATGATGAAGAACCCCGACATCCGAACACGGGGGGACAGAAGAAATCCCCCCCCCCCCAAGGTGAAAATGGTCAACATGATCTACGCCACTCACATTCCCAAGCGGGAACGGAAGCGAGCACTACGGGACTTCTATGCGATGGAGCTAGTCGCCCCCAAATTCAACCCATGGTCAGCTTGTCCGACCACTTTTGATCGTAGGGATCACCCTAACAGCATCCGTCACGGCGGCTCAGCCGCATTGGTCCTAGACCCAATCATCAATGGATTCCACCTCACGCAAGTCCTCATGGATGGCGGCAGCAGCCTGAACCTGCTTTATCAGGACACAATGCACAAAATGGGAATCGACCCTTCAAGGATCAAGCCCACCAAAACCACCTTTAAAGGTGTAATTCCTAGAGTAGAGGCCCGTTGCACAGGCTCTATAACATTGGAAGTGGTCTTCGTATCTCCGGATAACTTCCGAAGCGAAGAACTAATCTTCGATATCGTCCCTTTCCGTAGTGGTTACCACGCACTGCTTGGACGAACCGCATTCGCTAGATTCAATGCATACCTCAAGCTCAAAATGCCAGGACCGCGCGGGGTCATAACAGTCAATGGAAACATGGACCGCTCTCTTCGAACAGAAGAGCATACTGCAGCCCTCGCGGCAGAAGTACAATGCGGCCTCCTCCGACAAACCACCAATCCGGCGATGGTAACCTCGAGCACTGTCAAGCGAGTCCGGAGCACCCCGCAACAGGATCACCAGGCCCGTCAAGAGCGCGACTAGCAGTCCGGCCTCCTCTCAAGCCCCATCAAAGCAGCATTCGTGCCACGCGTACACAATTACGCACTCAAAATACCATGGGCATAGGCGGAGGCGCAGCAGTGACTCAGTCAACAGTGCGGTATAACCGCAACCTACTTTCATAACCTTCCCTTTTTATTTTTCAGGATATTGCTTTAGGGCAGCCTCTTCAGAAAAGCCGGATTGTCAGACTTACATAGGAGAGAAAACCAAGGAGGCAACAGGCTTTGCGCACAAAAGGAAATACCCAAGTGGAACCTGTTCACGATCATTATACCTGTTTTATATACCTACATGCAGCCTGCCCTTGGATAGGACATGTTAAATAGTCCTATTTACTTCTGCTCCAAACGCAACCATTGTAAACATACGCTTAAACGTATTATTCAATGGGAGATAATATATAGCGTCAGCTTATTATTCCTATTTGCACATTTTCCTTGCAAACATTTATTTAATATTACATCCGTACACCTTGGTATGATTAGTTTGCCAGGGGCTTCACATGAAGCCTCATAATACGGCAAAACAAGTCCGAACACTTTCAACAGTGCGGCACCCCGAACTTATAGCACTATATGCATCAGCTCCGAATCACGTCTTGGGTCAATAGTTGGGTTTGCCCGGCTCCCTTGTTTTGGTACCTTACGTTCCGTTATATCGGCTAAGGTAGCGCAGGGAGAACTACTGCGATTGTGTCCTGGTTCTTCTGGACGAGCACCTCAGTAGAGAAAGCCGAAAACTGACCGGCATGATGCGGCGAGAGTTGGTCGCTGTTCGAGAGTTCTTAAAGTCCTTAAAGATTTTTTCCGCTTTAGGCGATGAATCGGCCTCGTCCGATTTAGGCGTATATAGCGCCCCAATTCGGCCCTCTAAATTCTAGGGGCTTCACCGAAATTTAAAATTGTAGACTTCTATGGCTAAGTGAAAGTTATAAAGCCGCATAGTCCGATTGCCTTGTTCGCTGCGCCGGATACCTCCTTAAGGGACCAACAATTTGGATAAAGAGTATCCGGGTTTTTCCAGGAACACCCTGGTACTAGCTACGTGGGGGTGGAAGCCGACGACTGGCCTACTTTTAGAATTTTATAAACAGCCGCACAAAAGGTAATATTTTAAATCAAACAACGCTACACAGCGGAATTAACTTCGTCTTAATATTACAACAACGACAGAGGTACATTTAATCAAGGATCGTGTCCATGGTACATTCATCGGCCACGAGACGAGCGCCCTTCATAACTCCATCGTAATACTTCTCGGGATAGCGATGCGCCTTGCCCTCCGGCGGCCCGTCCTTCACCAGCTTCTCCGCATCTAGCTTGCCCCAATGCACCTTCGCGTGGGCAAAGGCCCGGCGGGCACCCTCAATGCAAACGGAGCACTTGATAACTTCAAGCCGCGGACAGGCATTCACCATCCGCTTGATCAGGCCGAAGTAGCTAGTGGGCAGGGGCTCACCAGGCCACATCCGGACTATGAAATCTTTCATAGCCACTTCGGCCGCCCTGTGGAGTTTGACCAATTGCTTCAGTTGGTCACTCAGAGGCATTGGGTGTTCAGCCCCAGCATACTAGGACCAGAACAGTTTCTCCGTTGAGCTCCCAACCTTGGCACGGTAGAACTCCGCGGCATCTGATACGCTGCGTGGCAGATCTGCGAATGCCCCTCGAGAGCTCCGAATTCGGGTAAGTAAAAGAAACGCCTCCTCCACATGTTTGCTTTTCATAAAGAATGTCATACCCACCGCTATCTTCTTGGCCGCCTGGATTTCTTGCTGTGCCTTGTCGGCTTCGGCCTTGGCGTATTTCATACTCGCAAGGGCCTTCGCAAGCTCGGCCTCTTTCATCTTAAGATCATGCTCCACGGACTCGAACTTCTTGCCGAGCTCCTGGAGCTCTTGCTGTACCTCGCTCACCCTAGCATCTTGTTTTTCACGCTCCTTGCATTCCAAGGCCGCCCTGTCTTCGGCCTCGGATAGTGCTTTCTTCAGAGACGCCACTTCGATGGTGGTCCCTGTTACATAGTCACGACGCTTCGTCGTTAGAACAACCAATTTTATCTATCCTTCATTATATGAGAGCGGGGAATCACTCACCTTTGTTCTCTTCGAGCTGCCTCTTTGTGAGGTCGAGCTCTCCCTGCGCCTGCTCCAGGTACCGCTTTAGTCCAGCGACCTCGGCTGTGCGGACAGCAGCGGCAAGTAGCACAACCTGCTCATTCACATACACACTTACTATTAGGCTCCTGCGGATTATAATTCACCCTCAGTTTGGCTTTTCTTTCCGAACACCGAACAGAGTATCAGGGGCTACTACCTATCGGGTGGTAGTTTCACACATTTCTATCACTTACCTCAAAGCCTGTTAGGAGGCTGGTACACACTTCGGTCAGTCCGCTCTTGGCGGACAGAACCTTCTGAATCACCGCACTCATAAGAGTACGGTGCTCGTTATCCATGGAAGCGCCGCGAAGAGCTTCTAGCAGACTATCCGACGCCTCTGGCATGACGGAAGTCATCAGCACGGACGGCTCGCCCTCCCTAGCGAGGGGCCGCCTGCCCGCATTCGGAGCCATCGAAGGCTCCGACACAGTATCCAGATGAGATTCTGGCTTGCTGCGGCTCTCATCGGCAAGATCCTCGGGGATCTTAAACCCGCGTGTCTGACATCTGGTATTCCGCCTTCGGGCGTCTCTAGAGTCACCCCCCTGCTCTGGGAGCCTTTGGGACAACACCTCCGTGTCATCCGCAGGCTGAGGAGTAGTGGCCGTCGGGAGCGAGTTCATAGCCAAATCACTCAAGGATCCATCCGTAGACGATACCTCGGGATGGACCCTGGCCGGGCTGCATACATGTTCGGCATTATAACAATACTATGAAGCAAAGTCGCACTAAATTACAATAGAGTGCGGAGACTTACAATCTCGCCAGGGGCTTCCCCCTGGGCAGCCACCCTTCCTCGCTATGTGCGGCCGTGGTGGAGTAGTCCGGAAGGGACGTCTTTCCCTTCTTGGACGTCCCAGCCTCCCTCTCTGGGGTGACTTTCCTATTTTTCTCCTCCCCAGTGCGGGGAGGCAAAACTTTTCTTCGTGTTTCTCCCTGCCTCCGCGGGAGGAATCTACCTCGTCATCTTCGGACGACGTGGGTATGACGGCCTTGCGCCGGGGGCCTCTCCTAGCCCCCTGGTCTGCCTTCTTAGGCCCCTCATCCTCTCTGGATGGGGTGGACCCTTCTTCTTCTTCCTCCCCTTCGGGGGAGGAGTGTGCCTCTTCGTCTTCAGACGAGGCTTCCGGTACAACCTTACACCGAAGACCCTTCCTGGTCCCCGGGGCCTTCTTTTCGGCCTTCTTCTCCGGTGCCTTGTAGGGCGCCGGGACTAGCATCTCCGTCAGGAGAGCATCAGCTCGGCCTTCTGGCAGTGGAGCCGGACAATCAATTTGCTCCGCTGTCTCCACATAATCCTGATCAAATATGCACAATTACTTAAGACTCCCCCATGATTATATTGGGAAGAACCGAATCCAGTGGTAATCAGAAAACTCACCG